>NW_023045379.1:95745-162520 GCF_011762505.2 Arvicanthis niloticus | reverse complement strand
TTCCAGACATATGCAATATAGGACACATCACATACCACTATAACTTCATCTTGACTGTGTTTAGCAAAAGCAATGCATTTTATGTATAATACCATTTTTTTTGCTGCTTGGAGCTGCATCTTAAAAGGATAGTTAAAGAAATAAAAATTGTCATTCTTGTTAGTTGTCATTTTATAACACACAAACACACACACACACACTTATGAGACAATTCACAATGGTATTGACGAAATCCAGGTTTGGAAAAAATGAGAATTTCTGCTTGTTTAATGGCACAAAATTTCCCATGACCATTGCTGGAATAATAATGCCCGTTTTTATGTGGTTTTAAAACACAAGGGAAACAATGCTGAAAAACATTGTAAACCTATTTATGTGATGGCTATCTCTATTTGTATGACTATGCAATACCAACACAAGCTTTAAAAACTAATATCCTAACCCAAAAGTTTATGTTCACAATGTAAGCCACATACTTTTGAATGTGTTGATAGCATATCATAATATTATTAATATTATATAACTTATAAAGCTAATGAACATTTATTTAAAGCTTCTGGTACTCATGCACCATGCTAAATAATCCACTGTATATGTTAAGCCTCACTGGCTTAATAGACTTCATTATTCTCATTTTATAAATGATATATTTAAGGATTATATAAATTATAAGCTCATACAAATCCACAGTTAATGAAGAAAATAATAAAATCCATGAATGCTTAAAAATTGGGAACAGTAATTGTGTCTATACTACTTTTGGTTGCCACACTGATGGTTGATCTTAAATTCTGTTGGACCATGAACCATCTCTACAAACAACTCTCTGTATCTGTATTTCAGGTGACTTTTGTACTGACAGGTTTAGGGGTTGTGCCTCTAATGCTGGTTGCGTGTAAAATGAAGAAAGTTGGATTCACTACCCAGTGCTCTGAAAGCTGAATGACTTGTGATGATGCTAATCTTGGGGAAACAGTTAAGTGGGTCCTCATGTTCTGGTTCTTCCTCTTTTAATGTACTAGTAAAAAATTTAGTTAGTAATTAGGCAATCATATGAAAACATCAAATATAACACACACGCATACACATACACACACACACACACAAACAAATATGCACGAGTGGGGAAAAAAGAGACAGAAAGACACAGAAGCAGAGATAGGCATGCACACACAAACACATACATAGGCATACATACATGCACACTCTAATGTTTTGAGAAATGTCATGTGCAGTATGTCAGACTTGAGTCTATGATGTGCCTTGGATTTCCATCTTGCCAGCACACATTTCTTAAAGAAGAATCATTGTATATTAACAAGACAAATATCATGCATTATTATAAGATTTAGTGGACTTCTAGACTCTACTTCTGAACTGTCTGGGTTCAAATTAGTCTTGGTCTACATTTCTCTAAATAGCCCACATTCTAGGTAGCGTACTTTCTGATATTGGCCGAATTCCTGTTCTGTGTCTCTAAGGACTAAATAAA
This sequence comes from Arvicanthis niloticus, assembly GCF_011762505.2. Taxonomy (NCBI): domain Eukaryota; kingdom Metazoa; phylum Chordata; class Mammalia; order Rodentia; family Muridae; genus Arvicanthis; species Arvicanthis niloticus. Next base: position 161,028 of record NW_023045379.1, on the reverse strand, counting down.
TGTATTCTCCTTCTCAGTAGTATTTTTCCAGTTTCTACATCAGATTACCACTGCACTATGTGCATTTTTGGATATAGAGCTCAAGAGCTACATGTACTGTGTCAATTGAAAATCAGGGCACTAGATCTTTCATCTGCTTTGAGTCTGTAAAGAGAAAATACAAATCTAGCTTTTCTTATATTATACCTAATTAATGAGTAACTCACATGAGCTGTGGGATGGTCTATCAGTTAAATTCCTGGCACAAAAAAAATCTTTTCTTCTTTGTTTTATGTTAGTATAAATATTAATGGGGCTCCTTGTAGTATCTCCCTACATATTGTTATACTCCAACCCATTGTGTCTCGCCCCATACTGTCTTTGCCTGGAGCACATAGGTTTTTAAAATTTGACAGCATGTTTCAAGAAAGACAGCTAAGCTACTATGTGCCTTGCCAGTTTCCCACTTTACAATTAACTTCATGTTACATGAGGACATCTATTAATTAAAACATTGCATGTTTAACCCTAAAACTTAAATTCATAGGAGACTAGTGGGAGATGGTTGCTTCAGCAAACTTTTCTCCATTTTTTTTTTCCATTAAACTGGGTTTATGTTGAGCAGATGGCTGAAAAATTATTCAGGATCTCACTGTATGAATTGTCTTGGATTTCCACCTGCTAATAGGTGCAATTCATCAACAAGTCAGCTCTCAAATGAAGATGCGCTACTCCCAAAAGATGCACTCATGGTACAAACAATAATTTCCTTCTTTCATAGGTAATTGAGAGTTTAAAATACAATCTACATATCCATGGACAGGTGTGACCAATATGAATCACAAAAAAAATTACTCATATCTGAAGAGTCTGTGATGCCTGACCCAGAGTGTGGAGCCATATAGGACAGCTTTCTGTTAGAGTTGTAATGGTAGTCACAGTTACAAGTATCAGCCCTTCCATTCATCCACATACTACAAAATTAAAAAAATCATAGAGGGGTGTTACTTTCATTTTCCATAAGCTCATATTACATTTAAGTTTATAATGGACAAAAACAACCTAACAATAAAATAGAAATTAAGAAATGATCCAGTTGTAATTGACCTATGGCACATATCATAACTTCAGACACTGGTAGAAAATAAAATGATTATTAAAAAGATAGATAATGTAAAAATTTGTATAAAACCTAATACATTTCTGATATCACTATAGTTCTGACACTCAACTGATACCGATATGCCTCCAGAAGCCATTTGTATGTCTCTTCCACTTTTGGGGAAATAGAAAATTTACCAATTAAAAAAGAATTTCATAAATATTGGCAGGTTTGTTCATGGAAAAATTTGGTGTTGGCAAGATGAATAATCTTAGTAAAAATGTTACCTTTGTCATTATCTTTGTTAGATGTTAACATACCTCTGTTGTAGAATAATTTTTTATATCATCTGAAATGACTTAAAACTTCTGAATAGAATCCCTTCATCAAAAATTACAGTCTTAATGAAATAAAGTTAGATATGGGAACATGACAAAGAGTTAGAGTTAGAGTGCTCTGGTTAACAGGTTGCAAATTTCTAAAGATACAAAATACCCAAGATTTCCATGGATTGTAGCAACATAGCATCATTTAAGTAAGAATGGAGAATGGACATTTATCTTAACAAGGGAGGTTGTATAGCTTAGACTTCTAGGGACAATAATCCAACAACCAGAGCAGCCTTCCTGGTCTGCTGCCTTCTAGGAAATGAAATTCTGACCAGGCAAAATGTGGTGCTCATGGAATACTCACGTCTTTAAGTACCAGCTGCTGATACAATCCTAAAACAGACCTTGTTTATAAACTTTTGACTGTCTAGATCCTTGGATGAATTTTACTAAGCATTGGAACAAGACATAACTGCCAAGTCTTAGAAAGAACATCAAAAAGAATTTGATATTAGATGTTCAGGTGTTTGGCATATCTATTACTGATTGGGAGGTTTTCCTCCATTTTTTTTTCCTTCAAGAATTGAGAATCCATAGCAACCAGTCAGTCATATAAGCTTTTCCTGAACTTGGAAGCAGAAAACCAGAACTTCTGCTCGGACAATGAACCTAACTAGAGACAAAAACACACACATGACAACTAGAACAACAAAACCTATTCTTCCTGTAAAGTATTTCAGGGCAAGTTTTTAATTTGTTTTGATTGAGAGATAATCATACTTTTTAATATTACTTGCTTGTATATGCTCTGTAGTACACCTGACATTTACAGACAAGTAATAAAGACAATTTTCCTTGAAACCAGTGCACATTTTTTTAAATATGGCAGGTAGACACTAAGGAGTGAATTCTGCATGAAATGGGTAGTGATCCCCATCCTCCATTTTTATTAGAGGAGAAAATGGTTCCTATTTTGTCTTAACTGAACAACAGGATTTTCATCCAGATAAAATAGATTATCTTGTTTGAGAGGTATGTTTTAGTCTAGAAGAGAAATGGAATTGTAAGAAAGCATGAAATCAGGTGCTTTGTTAACCACATTTAAAAAGTTGGCACACAGCTTTATAGGAGACTGAAGTACTGCACCGTGGGAAACTTCAGATGTAGCTGTGCAAATTTAGTCTAGATCCCAGTTTAATTAAAAAGAGAAGGCTGATATAAAATCCCCTAAAATATTCTAGTGTCCTTGGAAGTCTGTGGGCCCATGAAACTGTACGTTGGCACAGGGTAGCATATTATAATAAAAATACTTATGTAGAAAGATTAGAAATCTTAAGGTCTTATTCATATTACAAATGTCTATCAGGTCTTTTAGTGTGAGTAGCAGTATTTCTGAGAAAATAAAATGGCTTAATAATGACGAATATCTCTCAACAAGTAAAAGCAATCATATATATTGCTTTCTCAGCTTATCTCCGGCTTATCTACGGAACCCTCCCCTTCTACCTTAGGGTTTTCCCAGCCTTACAATTACAAAGACCTCTGGACATACATGGAGAGAACTTGAAAGTTTATAAGATTTCTTCAATTTTTTTTCATGTGAATTTAAAACACAGTGTGACTGAAATTATGAGTCTCTAATTTTGCAGTTGGGTATGCGAATATTTGTTATTAATTACTTATATACATATATGCATATATAATGTCACAATTAAATATAAATATGTTATACCATCGTTAAGTCTATATGGATTTAAAATAGCATCTTGTGGTATTCCCTCATTTAGGAGCAAGAGAATTACTTTCCATTGCTCTGATTTGATTTCTTTTATTGATCTGGCTATCTTTGGTTCATCATTTTTTCTGTTTAGAGTTTCATTTCTCCATTAGTAAAATAGCCAAGATTGCACGAAAATCTGTCATGCAAGTTCACATCCTGTGCTTAAACACTGGACAGTTATTCCTTTATTATCTGTTTAACAAAAATCAGGTACTGGGTTCTGGAAGCCTTTCTTTGTGTTCCTTAGACTCTTAGCCAAATCAAAGGAGGTAATGACAAGGGACCTCTGCCTGAAGATTCATGGTGGGGCTCTGGGACCTGAGCCCAGCTAGGAGAGACACTGCCTCCTGCCTTCTTGAAATACTGTATCATATAAATACAAATCAAGCCAAGCTAATGATACCACTGTTCATTTAGTCTAACCTTTGAAACCCTTTCCCTCTCCTGAGGAGTCACTACCTAAATGGAGGTAAAGGAGAATGGAAGAGGCCCGGCCTGTTTCCTCTGCAGCTTCAAAGTAAGACTGCAAAGACACCAAAAAGACAAAAGAACAACTTGCCCAGTCCATCATGACTGGCTTTAACCACAGTATGGAAAGAACTATGCTGAACTTACCCCTGCAGGCTCCTTGCTAGCATTCAGTAAATGCTATATTCTACACACTGCCTTCAAGTGCTTTCACCTGTTTTTTGCTAATCTCTCCCACCCTGAGAAACTCTCTACCCTATACCTGCTGAGGTAGCATAGCTGAGTTTTCCCCCAGGACAGCTGCATTGCATGCGACCTCTTATAAATCACATTTTTGCATTAAATCCTAAATCTTCTGAGGCATAACTTGATAGAAAATTAATCAGCATTAATTTCCTGAGCTTATCACAAGCTTATCTATAGAATATTTTCTTTCTAACTTGTGGTTTTCCAAGCCTCACAACTACAAAGACCTCTGGACACACATGGGAGAACTTGAAAGTATATAATTTTTCAAGATTTAGACTTTTCATATGAATTAAAACACAGTATGACTGAAATTATGACTCTCTAATTTTGCAGTTGTGTATGTAAGTCCTTGTTATAAATTACTGCTTCCTGGACCTATCTTTCCCTGCATTAAGAAAATCAAACTAAATAATAATAATCTCAGAATTTATTTGCTTTCATTCCTTCTAAGGTAGTGTGGACATTTATGTGTCTGTCTCTATGTCTCTATGTGTTTCTATAGAATGTTCTTATGTTCTAAGTTATTTTAATAAAAAGACAGGGTAGGACATGAACTCCTGCAGAGTTATGTTATGTCATAAGACACTCCAAATCATGTCATCCCTTTCTACTTCTTTAAATAGAATATATATTCAATAATGCATGTCTTGGAATATCTATGAGAAGATTAAAAATAAAATATGTAAAGCTGAATTCAACAGTAAGTAGCTAAGGCTAGGAGTGGTTACTCATCCAATATTCAAGAGACTGGGTGTTGAGAATTGCTGTGAAATAAAATTCTAGCCTTGGCTAAACATTAAATTCTATTTCTAACCAGTCTAGCACAAAACTCCTTCACAAAATGACAACAGAAATACAAAAAAAAAATTGCTAAATAGTTTTTAGCAACAGATAACTTGAGACAGAATTTAGATTTTTAGCAATAAATGTATGTAAAATCAACCATTTAAGAATTTTAGTTTTTTAGGAAATTTCCCCCTGTGCTGATGTATTCAAGGCTCTTTCCCACTTTTTCTTCTATTAGATTCAGCTTATCTGGTTTTATGTGGCAGTCCTTGATCCACTTGGACTTGAGTTTTGTACAAAGAGATAAAAATGTATCAATTTCCATTATGGTAATGCAGACCACCAGTTAGACCAAGTCAATTTATTGAATATGCTGTCTTTTTTTTTTTTTTTTTTTTTTTTTTTTTTTTTTTTTTTTTTTTTTTTTTTTTTTTTTTACTGGATGGTTTAGGCTTCTTTGTCACATATCAGGTGACCATATGTGTGTGGGTTTAATTCTGGGTCTTCAACTCTATTCCATTGATCTGTCTGTCCTTGTATGAATACCATGCTGTTTTTTTTATCAGTATTGCTCTATAGTACAGCTTGAGGTCAGGGTTGCTGATTCCCTTAGAAGTTCTCTTACTGTTGAGAATAGTTTTCACAGTCCTGGATTTGTTGTTGTTGTTGTTTTTCTAGTTAAATATGAGAATTGTTCTATCTCTGTGAAGAATTGAGTTGGAATTTTGATAGGGATTGCATTGAAACTGCAGATTGTTTTTGGTAAGGCGGCCATTTTTGCCATGTTAATACTGCCAATCCATGAGCATGCAAGATCTTTTCATCTTCTGAGGTCTTCTTCAATTTCTTTTTTCAGAGACTTGAAGTTGTCATACAAATCTTTTGCTTGCTTGGTTAGAGTCACACCAAGATATTTTATATTATTTGTGACTGTTGTGAAGGGTGTCATTTCCCTAATTTCTTTCTCAGCCCATTTATCCTTTGAGTAGAGGAAGGATACTTATTTGTTAAAGATAATTTTATATCCAATCCCTTTGTGGGGCCACCCACCCAACTCAAAAATATTAAACCAATTGTTCATCTCTTGAGGAAATGCATGGACAATAAGTGGAGCAGAGACTGAAGGAAAGTACATCAAAAGACTGGCCCACCTAGGGATCCATCCCATCTGCAGACACAAAATCCAGACACTATTGCTGATGCCAAGAAGCGCTTGCTAAGAGGAGCCTGGTATGGCTGTCTCCTGAGAGGGTCTGCCAGAGCCTGACCAATACAGATGTGGATGTTTGCAGCCAATCATTGTTTTGAGCAGTGTGACCACAATGGAGGAGTTAGGGGATCGACTGAAGGAGCTGAAGGGGATTGCAACCCAATAGAAAGAACAATATTAACCAACCAGACACCCCAAAACTCCCACGGACTAAACCACCAATCAAAGAGTACACATGGACGGACCCATGGCTTCAAACAAAGTCCACAGATTAGAAGCCAACATCTGTGAAGAGTTCTGGGATGTCGTATGGAGTGTTGCTGTTGTTTTACTTTTTTCTAGAATTTCATTAAACGTCTTCTGTTATGCTATTAAATCTGATGGCATCTGGGATTTATGCAGTGAGAGGAGCAATATTTCTTCTCCCAAATACCTGTTGCCCCATTCATTACACCCAATCTGTTACTATAGATCTAGTTTTACCCACTCTGTCACTTTCCCATTTGCAGCCATGTGGTGGGAGGTATTTGTGTATATACATTTCTTTCCAACTGTATCTCCAGGTCAGGCAGCATTCTCTATCATTTAAATAGCCAAATATAATTTATAGCAGTGTTTCTCAACAGTCTTAATTCTGGGACCCTATAATACAGTTCCATTTATTATGGTAACCACCAATCATAAAATTATCTTTGTTGCTACTTGATGCTTATAGTTTTGCCACTGCCGTAAATCATAATGTCAATATCCTATATGCAGATGGTCTTAGGCAACCCCTATGAAAGTATCTTATCCCTTAGCAGAAGACCCAGCACTCTGAAGCAAATTCATTGATTTACTGAGGACAGGAGGAAATGTACGTGAACAGAATAGAACATGGTTTCACATTTTAACTAAGTACTTACAATATTATGCTTTTTCTTCTACCTCTTTCTTTTATTTTTTTCCTAATACAGGATTTCAAACTGTACTAAAACATGTTTTAACTTCCCATCTAGCCCAGGCTGGCCTCAAACTCATAGCAACCTCCCTACTTTAACCTCCCAAGTTTGTAGGGATGAGCCATAATATCTAGCTTTACAAATATTTTAGATGTATCATATATAACCTCACATTCATGTCTGTCCCATGTTTTAAGCACATATGGATCACTTACATGCAGTACTGGAGTACTGGATAATTTTATGTCAACGTGACACAGGACAGAGTCATCTGAGAGGACAGAACCCAATTGAGAAAATGCTTCCATGAGACAGGGATGCTGGCAAAACTTTACAAATTCCTGACAGTGGGGAGAGGCAACGTGTAGAACCCACCTCCAGCAAGAAGACAGGGCATCAAATGAGGGAGGGTGGCTGCCATCCCACAGTCAAAACACTGACCCATAATTGTTCCTGTTTGAAAGAACTACAGGGATGGAAATGGAGAGGAGCCTGAGGGAAAAAACGTCCAGCAACAGGCACAAAGTGGGATCCAGCTCAAGGGGAGATCCCAAGGCCTATTACTGAGGCTACAGAGTGCTCACCAAAAGAGACCTATCATGACTGCCCTCCAAAAGACCCAACAAGCAGCTGAAAGAGTCAGATGCGGATATTTGCACCCAACCAATGGACAGAAGCTGCTGATCCCTGTGGTTGGCCTAGGGAAAGGCTGAAAAAATCTTAGGAGGTGACTCTGTAGGAGGACCAGCAGTCTCAATTAATCTGGACCCCAACACATATCCAAACACTGGACCACCAAAAAAGGGCAGCATACACCAGATGATATGAGGCCCCCAACACATATACAGCCAAGGATTGCTGGGACTGTGTTCAATCAGAGAAGATGAACCTAATTCTCAAGAGATTGGAGGCCTCGGTGAGTTTAGAGGTTAGGTGGGGAGTTGGGCAGCCTTGTGGAGACAGAGGTGTAGGTTGGAGGTATGGGATGTATGGAATGTGGAACAGTCAGAGGGTGGATTGGGGAGGGGAATAAAATCTGGAGTGAAATAAATAAACAAACAAACAAATAGATAAATAAATAAAAATAGCATTTTTAAAATAAGTGATCGATGAGGAAGGAAGGTATTTTCTGTGAATAGTTCCATCCCTGGGCTGGTAGTCCTGCGTTCTATAAAAAATCAGGCTGAATAAGTCATGCAGCGCAAGCCAGTAAGGAGTACCCATGCAGCAGCTCCAGCCTCCAGGTTCCTGCCCTGCATGACTTCCTGTCCTGATTTCCTTCAGTGATGACTACAGTGTAGAGATATAAGCCACATAAATGCTTTCATGCCCAAGTTGCTTTTGGATATAGTGTTTTATCACAGCAATAGAAACTCAAACTAAAGACATATGCATGTAATGTTCACTATTATTATTTTTTTTTGGTCATAAATACTTTTGTTACTCTTTTCTCTTACTCACTCAGACATTTGAGTTTATATATTTTCATGGGTTTGCAGTACTGCACTGTAAACATAATCTTTACTAGTGCCACCCTGTTCTTCAGTTTTTCTCTCCACAGGTTCCATTAACTGCCATCAATTGTGGGTTAAACCATTAAAGAAAATGTGAGAGTAAGGAACTCCATGCTTTAAATCTGCTGTGTTCCTTGTAATGTGAGGAAGTTTTGCAAGATGGATGCTTCATTTGTTTCGTTTTCTGTTGAAGTGATAGATCATCAAGGCAACATGTAGTTAAATTTCTTTGTGCTTCTGGATCCAGGCAAATAAATCCATCAGTACAGGTAGGCTGGCATGGCAGCAAGCATAAGAAGCTCAGGAGTCACATCTATAATTCAAGTGCAAATCAGACAGAGGGAGCTAAAGAGAGTAAGAGTTTCTGAACTCCCTGTAGGAGGACCAGCAGTCTCAATTAACGTCAACCCCAAGATCTCACAGATCCTGGAACACTACCAGGTATCATATACCAGCTGATATGAGGCCCCCAACACATATACAGCAGAGGACTGCTGTGACTGGGTTTAGTCAGTGAAGATACACATAACCCTCAAGAGATTGGAGGCCCCAGGGAGTGGGGTGATCTGGTAGGATGGGGATGGGAGGTGGAGACAACCTTGTGAACACAGGGGGACAGGAAGAAGGTATGGGATGTGGAACAGTTGGAGATGGACCAGTAGGGAAATAAAATCTGGAGTTTAAAATAAATAAATAAATAAATAAATAAATAAATAAATAGCCTATGTCAAGTGACTTACTTCCTTCATCAGAGCCACAGCTCCTAGCCCTCCAAATAGTACCTACCATTACCTATAGGCCAAGTGCAAAAATGTTGAAGACTCTAGGGGACATTATACAATAAATCTACAGGATATCACACTTATCTGAATGTATCTCTTAAATGTAGGCTACTCACTCATTAGTCAGTTGGCTATCATTGATATTATGTTCTGAAATGTCATGGTATTAAAGTACATTTGTCTAGTCAACCCATATTTTGCCAAATAACATCCTTAAAGCACAACCATACTGAGCCTGGCAAAGTTTATGTAGTCTATTGTAATTACATTATCCTTTCTAATTTCTTTTTTTTTAATTTCTAGGAACTTATAATTTATTATGATTTTAATTATTAATTATTTTAAGTCAAATGAAAATTCAGAAATATATCATCCAATCTCTTACATCAATTTTTGTATACCAATAGCAAACTTAGTTTATTATATTTATTTTACAAATAAGTAGCATATATATGCTATCTGTGAAATATGAGCCAATAAATATAGTTTTTCACATATGTGATTTTTTTATTATTATTGTTCTTTAATCTTTTTTTTTACAGTCCAGTTGTTATCACCCTCCCATTCCACCCTTCCACAATTTCTACAAGGGCACATGTTCCACTATTCATAGCAGCCTTATTTGTGATAGCCAAAAGCTAGAAACAACCCAGATGTCCCACAAAGAATGGATACAGAAAATGTGGTTCACTTACACAATAGAATACTTACTATTCAGCTATTAATAATGAGCACATCAGGAGTTTTGCAGGTAGATGGATGGAACTTGACAATATCAACCTGAATGAGGTAACTTGGACCCAAAATGGCATGAAAGGTATGTATTCACTAGTAAGTAGATATAGCCAAAAAAAAAAAAAAAAAAAAAAAAAAAAAAAAAAAAAAAAGTATAGAATACCCAGGATACAATTCACAGAACTCAAGATGGTTAACTAAGTGAAAGGTTCAAGGGAGGATGCCTCAACCCAACTTGGGAAGGAGAAGAAAGGAGTCACTTTGGGGGGGGGGTGTCAGAGAGAGGGAGATGTCTGAGTGAGAAAAAGGACATGAAGGAGAGGAGGGGAACATGATCAGGTATTGGGGGTGGGGGGACTAAAGCCCTGAATGGTCAGCAGAAAGAATGAAAACAAGCAGCCTCAGGAGATGGGAGTTGAGGAGTACCTCTAGAATGTACCAGAGACCTGGAGGTAAGAAATGCTCAGGACTCAGAGAGAGGGACCTAAAATGAAATGCCCTACAGTGGGGAGAAGGAACTTGTAGAGTCTACCTCCAGTATAAAGAGAGGTCATCAAGTGGAGGGATGGGGTTGACATCCAACATTCAAAAAGTTCCTGTCTAAAAGAACTGCAGAGACAAAATTAAAGAAGTGACAGAGGGAAAGGACAGCCCTAGTGACAGCCCCAAATTGGGATCCTGCTCAAGGAGAGGCTCCAAGGCCTGACACTATTACTGATGCTATAGTGTGCTTACAGACAGGAGCCTAGCATGGTGCCATCTGAGAGGTCCAACAAATGGCTGAATCAGATGCAGATACTTACCCCCAGCCAATAGAAAGAAACTGAGGACCCTTGTGGTTGAATTAGGGAAAAGCTGGAAGAAGCTGAGGAGGAGGGAGACCCCATAGGAAGAGCAGGAGTCTCAACTAACCTGGACTCCAGAAATCTCTCAGACACTGAACCACCAACCAGGCAGCATAGACTAGCTGATATGAAGCCCCCGACACTTATACAGTAGAGGACTGCCTGGTCTGGCCCCATTGAGAGAAGATGTACCTAACACTTGAGAGACTTGAGGCCCTAGGTAGTGGGGAGGTGTGGTGGGATAGGGGGTAGGGACATCCTCTTGAAGACAGGGTGGGTGAGGAATGGAATGAAGAACCTTTCTAATATCTTACTGTGCCTATGTTACCTACTCAACTTGGTCATGTCTGACTATATTGGAGGAAACACGATTCTGAATTTGTTACTGTGCATGGTTTCATATGATCAAAATAGAAGTGCTAGGGGGAGTTGTCTTGAGACTACAGTCTCTATGCTGGTGAAGAGTATATTCTTCTAAAATGGATATCTAGATTTTGTCCTGTAGTTGTTTGCAATTTTCAAAATGGTGCTATACAATAACAAGATTTCTCTTGAAAGCTGCTTTAATGGTAAGATTATGCATTATTGGACCAGTGTGTGTGTGTGTGTGTGTGTGTGTGTGTGTGTGTGTGTGTGTGTGTGTGTGTTTATTAAAGCTTTTGTTTTCCACACAAAATTCAAAATTTAAAAAATGGTCATTCAATTTATATTGCATCAATTCTTACTTTATGATAATTTAGCTTTCTATAACTTAGCCTTTTGGGAGAAACACAAGAGGGTTTCTACCCAAGATTTGTGTCTCACAAAGAAGAAAGACTTCATGGTATTTAAATCAACAGGATCTCAGTCACTATGGACACAACAGATTCCAATCATAGTTCACACCTTGACATCACTGGGGTAGTTTGTCAATTGTTTAAAATTGTTTTTTTTTTTTTTTTCCTATGCCTCACAGTATTGATCTAATCTCTACATGCATAAGTCCGTCTAACAAAGGTGATCATAAATGAAATAGGAATTTACCTAAACACGGTTTGTGATAGCAGACAGATCATATGCCTATTCATTAATCACTGCCCTGCCTGTGTCTTAATAGCATTAATATCTGTCAGATCATGCTGTGGGTTCATGGCGCAATAAAGTAACAATGTGGCTGGCAAGGTTCCAAGATGTTCATAACAGCAGATTTTAATTTGCTGGCTCTATATGCAGTTTATTAAATTCTAAAGTAGTACAGAGTAAAGTTTAACAAAAATAAAACTGCAGCAATCAAGACATGTTTCCAAGAAAACCTTCCATTAGCTGATCTCTTAATTAAACACTTGCTTCCCAAAATAGCTCACACTGGGTAGATTTGTGATTTTTCCTGTCATGTATTTCTCTGTAAAGAGTTATTTTTCCCTTAAACATTCCCTTGAAAATAGCAATTCAGATAGGACAGTTATGTAAAATTTGATTTATTTTGCATTCTGTCCACTTTCCTACTTCTTACTTCTTTCAGTATAAATACTGTCTTCTTGTTTAAACAGATGAGGTTTTTTAGATGTAACTGTTTGTGGCTGTTGTTTCTTGAAGAAAATATTTCCATTGAGGTGAAACATTTATATACAAAAGTGGGTAATTTAATTGTATAGCTCAAGGAATATTATCAACTGATAAACTTTTTGACTTGAGCATATATTAATAAAGGGAATACTGGCCTACACCTTTGGAACAGTCCTGGTTTCCTTGTGAGGCTCTTCCTAACTCCTAATTACCATCTGTAACAGTGAAATAGTAAAATTGCCTGAGTTTTAAATAAACACAATGTGATGAATATGTGTTTTGAATATAGGATTAACAAACCTCAGTATCAGCTATAATACCATATTCAAAGTCACAGATAAATTCTAAATTTAGCAGCATAAGTGTTTTGTGATATGTAACAGCAAGAAAGCAATAGAGAATTTATACTACAGTGAGGAAAGACAGAAAATCATAAAGAGTTTCTTCATCTCTGCAAAAACTACAGGGACACAGCTCATTTAAGATAATTCATGAAATGCTCCAAAGTCTGTTCTAAGAATGAAACTTCTAGAGAAAGGCTTTGCGATAAATCGTTATTCATTTTATTCCATCTGTGTTCCTATGACAGTGCTCTGCTGTACCCTACAGTTAATAGAAGACAGGCTTTGGGAAAAAAGAACCATGCCCTCCAAATATCTAGAATAGGTGGTCTGATCACTGACTGCTGCTTCTGACCATAAACTAAAAGAAAAGAGCAGATGACTGCTGTTTTATGTGTCGCCTTTGTTGTAACCCGTTCTTCTAGATAAAATAACTTTTAAAGGATTGAAAGCATTGGGGCCTTGTACTTCTCTTCATTTTTACTCTTTTACCCCATGGAAATGAGGTTTGATATCAAGGATTAAAGAATAACCTCACATATGAGTGAAATTCAAAAGTCACTATAAAAGAGGAAAGCCCTGGCTTGGAGAGAGCTTGAAAGAATTTAAGTTTCAACATCAAGTTAATGCTTGACAAAAGTCCTTGTCTATGTAGAGAAAGGGCTCTGGAAGTCTTAGACCCACCAGAATAGCAGTTGGCAGATGCTAGGTTATAGGTAGACAGTTTTCTTCAGATGTGTGCACCAACAAGTTGTCCATGTTCTAGTAGACAATCCAACCAACCTTCAATATAATGACAGCCAGACAGCACTAAATGGAGTCACTGTGTATCAACTGAGAAACTTTTTATATACTAAAAAGGGGAAGACTTCCTCACAGCTTTAGAAGAGTCCAGTTTTCTTGTAGCATATTCCTTCCTTCCTTCCTTCCTTTCTTCCTTCCTTCCTTCCTTCCTTCCTTCCTTCCTTCCTTCCTTCTTTCCTTCCTCCCTCCCTCCCTTCCTTCCTTCCTTCCTTCCTTCCTTCCTTCCTTCCTTCTTTCCTTCCTTCCTCTTTTTCTTCCTTCCTTCCTCTATTTTTCTTTCTTTCCTTCCTTCCTTTTTCCATTCTTTTTATTTTTCTTCTATCTATAAGTTTCATATAAGAGACAGATACAGACAGAGACAAAGAGATAGAAGTATGTATATATGTATCTATATAGATAATATATAGATATATTAGATATTAGATATATTAGATAGAGATAGATGATAGATAGATAGATAGATGATAGATAGATAGATAGAGATAGATGAGATAGATAGATAGATAGATAGATAGATAGATAAATGATAGATGAGAGAGACAGAGAAAGACAGAGAGAGAGAGAGAGAGAGAGAGAGAGAGAGAGAGAGAGAGAGAGAATAGAAAGACACATGATAGTGAGAGAACAGGAATTTGGAAAAAAATGAGACAGAAATTAAGGAAGAAATTTAAAAATTTAAAGGAAGGGGATAGAGAATGGAATTGATTTAAGCAAACATATAATATGTAAGTATAAGTATTTTTATTTATTCAATTTTTACACTCCGGACTTTATCATTCCCCTCTCCACTAATTTTTCCGCATCCCATACCTCCTTCTGCATCTTCAAAGGATGTCGTCACCCCCCCCCCCAACTAACTCCCTCCCCATTCACTGGGGCATCAAGTTTCTTGAGGGTTCTGTGCATCTTCTCTGAGTCCAGACCCAGCAGTCCTCTGCTGTATATATGTTTGGGGGCCTCATATCTGTTGTGGATAGTCAAAGTGCTGTTTGAATTTTGATGCTAATTCCGCTTCCCCAGGAGGGGCTGCCTGTGACAAGGAGTAAATCATGTACTCAGATGACTTCTTGTGAACCTTCCCCTGATGAGTAAAGATTTACAGGAACTAATCAATGGGTGAGTAAGCAGGACTTCCAGGTCTTTGGAGAAAGGGATGGTGGAGGAGGAGACTAGGTTTTTGGATGGGAGAGACAGATGGAGCTCAAAATGTAGTTTCAGGTGGCAGATCCATTGGGATCCCCTACCAGAGGATTTCACTTAGAATGGCTTACAAATTAGGATGCTAGTTGCTGCACTAGTGAATGTGATACCTGTTAATTCTGAACTAAGTTTGTTTTCCTTCACGCAGCAACCCAACTGGGTTCCAGAGAGAAAGCTATGAGAGCAAAGCATGGGTTTGCTATAAGTGCACCCCAAAAGGCCATAGGAATTTGGAAGCATGCTGCTGGAGTGGCAGCTACCTGTCATGGGAAATTAACTAGCTTGGTGGAGAGATTTCAGAGCTCTGGTGAGAGAGTCCCCAAAGATGAGAACAGCCCAGCCTGCCTGCCAATACCTGGCCTGCTCATTGGTGCCCTACCTGCTTAGTGTAGATAGCTTCTTTTTTTTTTTTTTTTTTTTATTTATTTTTTTTTTATTTTTTTTTTATTGCATACTACACATATTAGATGGTAAATGCGGCCTGGTTGGTGGCTCAGTATCTGAGAGATCTCGGGGGTCCAGATTAGTTGAGATTGCTGGTCTTCCCATGGGGCCTCCTCCTCATCTTCTTCCACCTTATCCCTAATTTGTCCACCAGGCTCACCAGCTTCTTTCCATTGGTTGCACATTGCACATAAATATCTGCATCTGACTCTTATTTTTTTTTAATTTAATCTTTTTTTTTTTTAACTTCAGATTTTTATCCACCTGCTGGTCTACCCTCTGACTATTCCACATCCTATATCTCCTTTTCTAGCCTCCCAGTCTCCATGAGGATATCCACATCCCCCACCCCCACCCCACCAAACCTCCCCACTCCCTGGGGCCTTCAGTCTCTTGAGAGAGGTGCATCTTCTCTGACTGAACCCAGACCCTGCAGTTCTCTGCTGTCTATGTGTTGGAGGCCTCATAACAGGTGGTGTACACTTCCTGGTTGGTGGCACAGTGTCTGAGAGATCTCAGGGATCCAGGTTAATTGAGACTGCTGGTCCTTGTACAGGGTTGCCCTCCTCCACTATTTACGGAAGATGGTTTCCTTTTTCCATTGTATATTTTTGGCTTCTTTGTCAAAGATCAAGTGTTTGTAAGTGTGTGGTCTTATTTCTGGGTCTTCAATCCTATTGCATTGATCAATGTGTCTGTTTCTGTACCAATACCATGCAGTTTTTACCACTATTGCTCTGTAGTTTAGTTTGAGGTCAGGGATGGGATTCCCTCAGCAGTTTTTTTATTGTTAAGAATTGTTTTCACTATTCTGGTTTTTTTGTATCTCTAGATGAATTTAAGATTTGATTTTTCCATGTCTTATGAAGCCACAATTACTTTGATAGCTAAACCACACAAAGACTCAATTAAAGAAAGAGGATGTCAGGACAATTTTGCTTATAAACATTGATGCAAAAATATTCAATAAAAATTTTGAAAACTGAATCAAAAAATACATCAAAGCCATCATTTACCACAATCAAGTCGGCTTCATCCTAGGGATGCAAGGTTGGCTCAATGTATAAAAATTCATTAATGTAATTCACTGTATAAACAAACTCAACCAAAAAAATCACAGAACCATCTTCTTAGATGCTGAAAAAGCATTTGACAAAATACAACACTTCTTCATGTTAGAAGTATTGGAGACACCAGGAATTCAAGGCCCATACCTAAATGTTGGGGACCTCACTAGCCCCAAGTTGGGGCGGCCAAAATAAATGTTGCAGCCCAGGCAAAATGTTGAGGCCCGGGCCGACCCACGTTTGGGCGGCCACTGTATCCCGGCCCAAGCTGCTGCTCCGGTCTGCAGGTCGGGTTTCAGCAAGAGCGAGGGTGACGGGAGATTCTACCTAATGTCTGAGATTCGTCTCTGATGATCCCTCTATAGTCTCTGATATCAGTCTATATTCTCTGATCTCTGGTTCTGTCTTTTATAGTCTGACTTCTAAGCCACGCCTCTAAGTTACACCTTTAATCATGCCCTTAGGTCTTGTCTCTAACTCTGATCTCTATACTTCTAAATATACTATTAAGTCACACACCTTTAATCTCACACACCTTTAATCTCAAGGTATCTAAACCAAGATTATCGGAGTGTTCTCAGCTGTTGTAGGCTATTGTAATCCAAGTCTCATGTCAGGGTATATGGCTCAAGATGGCTGCAAAGCTGATAGCCGCTTTCTGCTAAAAGTCGGCCCCCAACACCTAAACATAATAAAAACAATATACAGCAAACCAACAGCCAATATCAAATTAAATGGAGAGATACTTGAAGCAATCCCACTAAAATCAGGAACAAGACAAGGATGCACACTCTTCCCATATCTATTCAATATAGCACTCAAAGTGCTAGCTAGAGCAATAAGACAAAAAAAGAGATCAAGGAGATACAAATTAACAAAAAAGAAGTCAACATATCACTATTTACAGATTATATGACAGTATACATATGCTACCCCAAAAATTCTACCAGAGAAATTCTACAGCTGATAAACAACTTTAGCAAGGTGGCTGGACATAAAATTAACTTAAATAAATCAGGAGCTTTCCTTTATACAAATGATAAACAGGCTGAGAAAGAAATGAGGAAAACAATACTCTTTATAGTAGTCACAAATACTATAAAATATCTTGGGGTAACTCTAACCAAACAAGTGAAATATCTGTATGACAATAACTTCAAGTCTCTCAAGAAAGAAATTGAAGATTTCAGAAAATGAAGAGATCTCCCATGCTCATTAATTGGCAAAATTAACACAATAAAATGGCCATTCTAGCAAATGCAATCTACAGAGTCAATGTAATCCCCATCAAAATTCCAACACAGTTCTTTAAAACCATGGAAGGAACAATTGTCAAATTCATCTGGAAAAGTATGTATAAGTATTAAAGGAAACTTTAAAAGTTTTGAAGAAAAGATAAATAACAAACCTAAAGAAGAACTAAATTTGCAGCTTCCACCTAATCAGATGTAAATGCCCACATGTTTTTTTCTTTATAAAATATCAACTTTACAAACCAGAAAATGTGGACCATTCAAAACGAAAATAGCTTCTGGACTCTACAAAAATAAGTTCTGAAAAATCTATTAGACAAGAGCTTAAAACCACATATATAACATAACATCAAAAAGGAAAGCATGAAGAAGTTTTCATAATGTATGAACAGAAGAGAAATATAAATAAATACAAAAAACCCTAAAACTGCAAAATAAAAATTAACTCTCTGGGTGACAAATAAAATAATTAAATCAAAACTAGCTAGTTAGAGTCAAAATCAAACTTTTACAGAGTAGAAGATGTTTACACTGTAGTATATAACCAAGTGTATAACCAAAAATACAATTATATACAGTTTTTATTTTAGTTCTAGAAGAATAAGAGGAAAAAAAGAAAAAACTTGAAGGGAGAAGAAGGGGAACAATGGCAGAAAAAATATTCAAAGAAATCATGATACATTTTTCAAATGAATTGAAAAATATAAATTTAAGCATGTTGAAATCTCACATGATTCCAATAGGATTAACACAATGGGACATACAATGAAATAGATTACAGTAAAATCAAAAGTAAAAATCACTATCAAAAGAGAAATTGATAGAAACACCACAGCTAAGGAATGCTCAGTAAAACTATATGTGAGTTTGTCATGAAAGAAATCTAGGGAAAAAGAACTCAAGGGGTGAAGAACCTTGTAGGAGGACCAGAAGTCTCAATTAATCTGGACACCGGAGATCTTTCAAACACTGGACCACTAAAAAGGCAACATAGACCAGCTGATATGAGGCCCCCAACACATATACAGCAGTGGACTCCTGGGTTTGTGTTCAATCAGAAGTGATGCACCTAACCCTCAAGAGACTGGTGGCCCCAGGGAGTTTAGAGGTCAGGTGGGATGGGGGTTGGGGGGTGGGGACATCCTTGTGGAGACAGGGGGTGGGAAGGAGGTATTTGATGTGGAACAGTAGGAGGGTGGAAGGAGGTGTGAGGAATAAAATCTAGTGTGTAAAAAAAAAATAAATTAATTAATTAGAAAAAAAAGTAAAATGAGTCAGCCCGGATCCCAAATCTGGTAAACAACAACAAAATTCCTTCAAAGGACAAGGGCTGGGAGAAAGCTTATTCCATAACATTCTTTCTGTAGAAGCAACATGATCTCACATTTTCAGTGTTCCTGTAAAAGCAGGCCATAGTTGAGCCTACTGTAACTCAGCAATTAGGATGGTGGGGTTGGGTAGCTCCTGGACCTGCAAGTCTACCTGAAGGTTTGAAGTCCATGTCAACAAGAGGCCCTACCTTAAAAACTAAGACAAAGTTAAAAGAGAATGACATCTGATTTTTACATCTACATTCAGGACCCCACAAACATATACATGGCAAACTCATCCCTCACACAAACATACATACAAATGCAAACGTACACTGAAAGATAGTAAAATATATTTAAACATTTAAATTTTAAAAGTAAATTTAAGGACAAATTGAGATTGCCTTGAATGAATAAAGGCTAGGTGGATACGTTGTCACTAAGCCCATCTTGTAAGATATGTGTAAGGAAGTTTTTCTTATTGACATGTAAGAGTACTGACAAATAACACAAAGCAACATGAAGAAACAAAAGCCTAAAAATATGAATAAATGGACAATTATAAACGACGTTTTTATAAAAATGTTGATTTATGTGATTTGAGGTGAAAATGTATCTTTATAAGTGAAAAGTGTTGCTACTATAATATTGTTTTTAATTCTCTTATTATTTTATGCATAATTGAAGATCAGTGTATTGAGACTATCAGTTAAACTTATGGGGTATGCATTCAATGGCAGTGATTTCTAAATTCTGTCATTTATAAGTTGGCAATTGAGCCATAAAAGGAATAAATTCTTTGCATGTTATTAAGAATAAAATCAACATGTAATACAAGAATATATATTTCAATAAATGAGAGTAGTATATTAAGGAGTTGTTCACTCCTTCATTAGTTGTAAAAATTACAATACTGAAGTAACCCGTGGGTCAATCAGGAGACACATGAATAAGTAAAGGGTGACTTATCTGTATGTGGGGCAGCACTTGATCATGAGCTTCAGTTATATTAATACCAATGCATGCTTCCTTATGCATAGGGAATCAGGTTTAAAATTACATTCTGGATCCCAACACTCAGTAAGCTGAGGCAGAAAGAACATAGTAAATCCAAGGTCATTCTGTTCTATTCACTGATTATGAGCCTAGAAAATCATGGTCACATAGGACAACTCTGTCTTTACAGACAAGAAAGAAAGAAACAGAAAGTTTAAAAAAGGAAGGAAGGAAGGAAGCAAGGAAGGAAGGAAACCAAATATTATACACTAGACTTCTCTGTCCAAATCTTTATTTTTACAAAGCCCTGGGGGAATTAGAGTGCACTTAAATAAAGTAATTTGTCTTCTAGACAATCTTAGGCAAGTAATTTTTAATAACGTAATTGTGGAATTAGAACTACATTTTTCACTACTCAGTAATTATTTTGCTTCAAACATATAAAATGGCTTTTTAAAGAGAGGAATTTTAAAAAATTATTACGAGTCCCACTTTGAAAAAAAGAATGAAGGTTTTAAATTTTATTAGCGAAGAATAAAGCAACTAATTAGAATTAGTTTTATGAGTCTATATGATCACTTTCAGTAGGGGCCTATAATGAATTTGGAAACAATGTCTGATCTGGGTGCCCTCTCAGGACACATTTATGCATGGTGACTGGAATAAAGTAAAGCTAGCATCACCTCTCATGTCACCACCTCGGCCCGTCATCAAACACTCCACTCTCTTCACTCTGCTGCCACTGCTGCCAATGCACACATTTAGATTATCTGGACCATGCGTTCACCTGACCTTCCACACTCATTCCTTCCAACGGTTTTCTACAGTGCAACAAAGAGTTCATTTCACAAACGGGACCATTGTGGACAATGATTTCTTCTGTTTCAGCCCTTCCATGGGTTCTCTTGTTCTTGCGACACAAATGACAGTGCTATCACAATTTTTAAATTCTGCCAGTGAATACTCATGTGAGCCCTGGGATGGCAGAGACAGCTAAATACTTCATGATCACTAGACAGGCACACAGCATAGCAGGATCTATGAGCTCCGGGGCCAAGTGAGACAGCCTATGTTGGTAGGTGAACCTCTTTATTAGAGCGGCGTTCCAGTTTGACCTCTGGCCTCTGTATGTACCCACTCCTCTATATAAGAAATGTGTTAGGTCCTAGTTCTGAAGACTTGAACACCTGAAACTTGTGGCATGTCCAGGACTCTGAAGTTTAAACCCGTAAATGGGACATAGCATTCAGTGACTTTTTATCATGAATTTATAAAACTAATTACAGGATTTTCAAAAATCTCTACACTAGACAAATATCATGTACCTTCAAATGTCATGTATATATTTCTATCACACTGTAAATGTAGTCAATATCTCAGGATGTTTTCCTCATTCATGAAAAATTCTAGAAGCTCTGAATTCAGTGTCTGAGATTTCTAGAGATTCAGTTAAGAAATGTATGTGTCATTATCTTGAGAATTTGTCATTTTTACTATTTGACAACTGTATTTTATGAATTGGCTTTCTTTGTAATCCTATATAATTTAGTTCATGAATTTAAAACAGTATTTTGGGGAAAAAAGTCTGCCTGTGAGTCCCTTGCTACACTAGAGTCTCATATTGCAGGGAACCTTTAATTCCCCAGGAGCACTTTCTTTCTAAGCCATCTTTTTTAAAATGTTATTATATGTATGGATATATGTGTGCATGCTTGCTTATGTATGTCTGTTTTACATATGTGTATGGATAATATGTGTGTGTGTTTGTGTGTATGTATGTGTGTGTATGATTTACATGTATATGAGATTTAGGTGTATGAGTGTGTATGTGTGTGTGTGATTCACGTGTGTGTGTGTGTGTGTGTGTGTGTGTGTGTGTAAATCACATATGTGGGTGTCTAATCCATGGCTCACATGTGGAGCTCAGAGTACAGCTTTGTGGAGTGTCTTCTCTCCTTGCCCTTTGATCTGGCTTCAAGGAGTCATACTCAAGTTGCCTTTACCTGCTACACCACACAGATGATCCTAATCATCTAGAAAATGTTACATATCTTCACTTCTAGGAAGTTTACAAAGGGTTTTCCTTGGCCCCTTGAGTTGCTTATTTGTTACTTATTCTGTTAATCTCAGTGAAATGACTTCTCTAAAGGAGGCTGTGGCTTGCTTCCATCATTTCCTTCCTTATGTGCTTTTTATTTGCATCAGGTATTCTCTTGGGTAGTATATAGGATGGCAATGATGGCATTTTTGAAACTTTATATTTCTCCTTAAGTCAATTGTTCATTTATTTCTTTTGCTAGCCAATATACTTCCAACATCTAAAACATATAGGAAGAAAGAAACTTCCAAAACATCACTCAAATTATTTCCAGTAGCACATTTATTCACCTAAACAATGTGCTCCAGAGGTATTTTTCAGTAACTCAAGTGTGTCCTGATGATACAAAGTTCAGGCAGTTACAACTTTTAGGTGAACAGTAGCTATACCATCAGACTAAACTCCAAAATTACTGACAGACTGTTAACTCATCAGCCAGGAAAGTTCATGGATACATATTTACTTTCAGTAGCCAACCAGCAAAGCTCCTGACCACTTCAGTTTGCTCCTATAAACGCCATATTGACACTCTAACAGAAGTCAGAGTCTCTATAATTTTATTGGCATAATAATAAAGACCATACCCATCACACCAGGACAGAAAGAGCCATGGACAAATTAGAGAAGGAAAGAGACAATACTCTGATTTGTGTAAATCTCATCTTCATGTAAACATATGTTTACCATCAACACAGAGAAAAGGTAAAGAACAAAAGAAATACATGGCAGCTTTCTAAGCCATAAAATGCATTTCTCTAAGTAGTTTATAGGGCCTTTAGGCAATTTATTTAATTTTAGAATAAAGCTATAGAGTGGAATACACTCATGATTTATTTTGTCCTGGAACTCAGGCATCACACACAATTATGGAAAAACGATTTCATGTGACAATCCCTGAGTAAGATAAATTTAACTAGGATTATTTCTACATTTAACACTAAATTCCTGTTTCTTCACTCTCAAATCCAAGTTAAATACTGTCTCAATAAAAACTAATTAACAATTTATGAGCGAACAGCTCCCATGATAGCCTTTGAACCTGGATTGGCTCCCTGCTAATACTTTGTTTGCTGTTAAAAGTGCTCTACAGAAAGGCTGCGGAATGTTTAGGAGTTGACTCTTTGCTGGCTTCATGGTTTGTGGTTTAATGCTACGAGAGCAATCCTTGTCTCAGGATCTTGTAGTTGTAAACTGAACCATGCCTTCCCTGGCATAATGGAATGAGAGCTGATAAAGTCTGTGATCCAAAAGCAGTCTCTTCTTGCTTATTATGCTCCTCTGTCTAGCACTTCAGTCATAGTGAAGCAAAGATAACAAACAATCATAATGATATCTCTTGTTTCCCAACATTTTTCACATGAGGTAGAGTCAAGGGCTAGCCTTTCTTAAGGAAAGAGGTAAGCATCTGTATGTCTGGCTTGCTATAGGTACTTGCTTTGATGAAGATGAACTTACCATGAGATATTTCATCATTCATGATCTCTTCACCTGTAAGTAAAGAGATCAGATAAAATGATTTACGAGGAATTTCAGCTGACTTTACTATTCAATTGTTACCAGATTTTAAAAGAGGGGTTGGGTTTGATCAGACCACATTGCATACATGTGTGAAACAGTTTAAAAAAAATAAATCAGATGAAAAGATAGAGTTTTCTTTAGTATAACTGAGTTAAACCCACTGATGAGACTATCAAAAATAATGAAAGCCTGCCATGTGCTCCATAGAAAACAATCAATAATGTACAGCTGCCCCTAGAGCTGTAAAAAATAGTGTCTTCAGTGCTTAACCTTACACTGGATATAAAGTCAAAATTGGACATGTATTAACACTGTGAGGGAATTTCTCAGAATACAGCTGTGACTGAGAGAACTTGAATGAAGTGCAGAAGTTAAATGCTGAAAGGCCATGGCAGTTTTTGACCCTCTTCATAGTCATTAACTGCCCACTTCTGTTTTATAAATCTGTTAGGTAAATCTTCTGGAATGTACAAATAGAGCCAAGCTTATCCCAACCAAAAACTAAGAGTGCCGTATGAAAGCCTCTGAGGCCTATAATAGAGGTGTGCCTTTTTGGTGTAACCTGCATACATTATCTTTCTATCAATGTATTGGCAAAAAAATGTGTTTTTCTATAATTTTTTTTGTTCTGTATATAAAGTCTGTGAATTGCTGCTGTGTTGAAACTATAGAATGCCATGCTGCTTTGAAATTTTAGGTAACCAAAATCCATGTTCCTGGGCTATGGTGAAACATATTTGGCTTCAAAATATAACAGCCCTTTAAGAGCTGGACTGCATTTCTTGTTTCAGTAATAGGATGTAAGAAGTTACATAATGTCACTGAACTTCTGTTTTCCTATCTATGACATGGGATAATCACAAAATCTCCATGTAATTAAGTTATATGAAACAATGAAATTTATATGATAAAGATTAGAATATTTATTATATTATTCAATTTAAGTGCTTGTTAAATATACTCGCTATGATGCTTTTACTGATAACAATTTGCAATAATTGGCTTTTTATACTAATAAATGCAGTCAAAGGAAATGTCTCTCTGAAGTAAACTGCTACATTTTCTTAAAATAGTTCTGATAGACTTATTGATATTCTGACCCTTGAATCCCATGCAACCTCCTTACTATGCAATCTTCATTGTTTTCTCTGAATCTGAAGGCATTACACACAAAATTCAGCCTGGGAGAACTATCTGGTTAAGGAAAAAAAAAAAGGCATCTCATGCATCTATTAGATTTGTTCGTTTTAAATATAAAAAGTTCCTAAATTATTAACTGCCCTTAAAGTGATATTTGATGGCAAAAGTAATATGTGTATGAAGTATTAAGTGACTTTTATGAAGAAAAGCCAAGTAATTTGACAGAGCATAATAATTACCCTGTCAAAGAATACAAGTTTCCATTTTCTCCAGGAAATATATATTACATGGTTTCTGTTTCACAAGCTGTCATCAAGATGGTCAGATTTATTTCTCTTTTAATTGAACTATGACAGCCATTTATGGAAAATGTATATTCAGTAATTCCTTTCCTATAACTGTGCAGAACCCCAATTGAGATACTCATGTTCAGTTGCACACAATTATGATGTTGGCTTTCCTCCCAATGGAGCAGCGGTTTCTTAGGGTTAAAGAAGTGTATTTTGCAGATGATACAGAAAGTTCATACTAGACCTTCAAAATGTATCTACATCTGTGATAGGCAACAGTGATTTCTCCTAGTATGTTGGAAAGTATGGCTGCCATGGTAACTATTGTAGCAATAAAAAATAGTCCCGTCTTAATCAAATGATGGTTTATCATTGACTCCATCTGTTGTCTTTGAAATGTTCTTCTCAGTAGGTTCAATCCAGAAAGTGGAGGAATCAAGCTGCTTCCATCTTGCAATAATTAATTTTTGTTTTTATAGAACTTTCAAGTACACATAATAAAATAGGGAAAGGAGTAAAAGATACTTTATAGGATAGCTTTTTGAGTAGACCCTAAAGTAGTAATACTGCATCTTCAAATACTATGCAGATTCATGAAAAGGCTGAAAAATTTAATGTATATTTTGTTCATCATAGAAAGTACAAGATTTTGTTAAAATCCTCTGTCATTAACCATTAAACTCATATTAGTTACTGTCATTTTCCCTTATTTATGTAGTGAAAGTATATTTGTCAGTTCTAGTAACCAATGCCTCATAACATGGAACTCATAACAAATAACAAACTTGGATCAGTATCCAGTGGTCAGCTTCCTTTCTTCTGAATTCCTACCTGGATATTCAGTCCCTGTAATTCAAGATCAGCTGAGAGCTTGTTTACACCACTAAACTTTATATCAATCCTCTTCAAGTGAACACAATAGCTTATCTTCACTGTTTTGTTTGATGACTTATTTTCACTGCAGAAGCCATTAAGTGTTTACTGTTTCATGTTCAGCAATTTTTGTACAAATCTCCCCAGTGGTGCATCAGTTAACAGGCTGTCAAAACCTCCATAATAATTCCAATTTATCATTGAGCTATAAAAATTTTCTACAGGCAAAGTTTGGCCACATTATCGGAACTTTGCAGCCATTTTATTAATGCACAATTTTCTTATAAAACCTGACGAGAGGGGTTCAGGCGAAGAAATATGGAGATGAGAAAGAGAAGGAAAACAAACCAAATCCAAAGCTTTCCACAAAAGTACCAAGTGTTCAAAGCCAAGATAGGAAGAGCAAACACACATGGAAGTCAAGTGGTAGGAAGAACACAAATGGAGGGCCCAGAAAGAATGAACAAAGATAAAGAAAATAATTGAACAAATGCCAAAATAAATAAATAAAATAAATAAATAAATAAAGGAAGGAAGGAAGAATGCTTCCAGAAAAGAGACTCTCACCACTGGGCTCTTATTGAATATTTTTCTTCTTCTCTACTGAATAATTCTATCTTGATGTAGATATGATTTTTTTCCCAGTATGAACTCATGGTTAGAGACTTAGTTTCTAATGCATCAGTATCCAGAAGAAAGCACTGAGAGGATGATTTATTTATGATCATTTGACTTCATCAAGGGATTAGTCTCATGACAGATTCATAATATTATAGTGTTATTGAAAGGTGGCAGGAAGTAGAAGGCAGCATCAACTTCATTATGGGGCATACTCTGGAAAACTAAGCCACATTCCCAACTCATTCTTGACTCTGATTTCCTTTTTCATTATTTATGCTGTTATGATCCATCTCCCCAGAAACCCAGAAACAGTGGAGCTAATACAATATGGCTATTATACTATAGCCCCTGAGAGTATAAGCCAAAATGAGTTCTTCCTTAAGCTTTTTTTCTTACATATGTTTTAAAGTAAGTATCCTAATAAAAGAGTATAGAATTACTGAGTGAACAACCATTTCTTGAACATCTTATACCTTTAGAAAGTATTTTATGTCAGTAAGTGGATCCTTCCTTTTCACCTAGGCATAGGTATGCCTAGTTGTAGGGTGCCATAGGCACTCAGCAGAAAGTTCCTTGGCATCCAATTATTGTTTTTAAATTAGATATTTTATTTATTTACATTTCAGGTGTTATCCTCTTTGCCCATTTTCCCAATCCAGAAACGCCTTATCCCATCCCCATCCTGTTACTTCTGTGAAGGTGGGTAAGGAATGCATTCTTCACAGAATGACATAAGACAGGCTCAGTCTTGTTTATGAAATTAAAAAAAGGGGTGGAGGGAGATGTGGAGAGGTTTTAGAGCTGTTTGGCAGAAAACTGACATTGGCCAAGGACAAGGAAATGGGCTTCAGGCAAGAATCTGACATTAGGCTAGAACAAAGAAGTAATTTCAGGCAGGAATCTAAATCTTAGGCTTGAACAAAAAAGTAGGCTTTAGGCATGAAAATGATTTTGGGCTAGGACAGGGAAGTAGGCTCAGATATTTTAGTCATCCTGATAAGCCCTTAGAACAGTGACCATAGGCCTTCATTTATTGCCTTGCTTGTTCTTTGATTATTTGTGTTTATTGCTTTGCTTGTTCCTTGGTTATTTGCATCTATTGTATTGCTAGTTCATCAACCTAAAACTGACCTTAATACTTGTGTGTAATTAAAATGGTATAAAAGCAAAATGGAGGAGGAGGGATGGGATAGGGGGTTTATGGGATGGAAATGGGAGAAGGGGATAACATCTGAAATGTAAATAAATAAAATAGCCAATAAAAAAATATTTTATATAAGCTGCCATCAGTCGTTGATATTGTATATAAATTCTAGCTAGTGGCAGATGCAAGTCTCAGAGACATAGACTTTAAAACAGGGACAAATACACACTGGTGTATTGGTCAAAGTGTAGTTCATCTGAGGCTTGGAGGTCAAGCAGGAGCTGAGGAGTGTATATACAATCTGAGTACACTGTACACATGACAGAATGGAAGACACACTGAAACATACCCCCTCTGAAGATCTGTAGTTCATGACCTCGTCTTTGTTGTCATAAGAGGAAACAAAATACAATGTAAGAACATTAAGACAAAAAGTGAAGCCCAAGAAATGCGTCAACAAAAAGATAAAGGCAAAAGAGACCACCAGCTTGCCAGATCTACAGAAAAGCTCTGTTCTCAGAAGAGTGTAGCACTCCCTGTAAACTGAACGTTCTTTCCTCATTACAAGTTGGATATGAGTAGATGATACAGACTGACCCCTGGACTGATGTTCTGACTTCCTATCCCGAGAAGAGTAACTAGCATATTGCGAAACTTGTCTCAACTAGGTAAAAGTTAAAACTGAAATAGAGACATACATAAAATTGTCAAAAGCATAAAATGGCAAAGTTATATTGTCTTGTGTCTATTTCTCTAACATTTTGTGAGGACATCCCTGCAGGTGTCATGACAGGCAGGAAATTCAGTTCAGTTTGACTCACTTAACTGGATCAAACTTCTAGAGAGTCTGACACCAGGAGGTTGATTGACAGCTTATTTAAACACAATAGAATTTGGGGAGGAGTTTCCAGGCAACAGTCTTTCCCATTCTAGGTTTCTAGGCAACAATCACTCCATTCGAGGTGTACAATAAAACTCAGGGTGTGACTGCATATGAACTCCATTGCAAAATAAATGTGACCATGAAGGTGATTCTGTGTGTAAGCTACCTGTATTAGCACCAGAATCTAAAGAAGGATACAGACTTGTTTCAATCATACAGATAGCACAGAGGTCATTTGAGCTATTGGCTAACTTTGGTCTTAGTTTGGGGAGTTTAAGGAAACTTTTGATTATACAGACAGTGCACATTTCATTTAGAATATGAGAAACCTCCAATCCTGGTTGTGGAAACTTGAAAAGCTTCCAATAGATAAGCAGATCATCAGGTTATCAACTGCCTCTAATTCCTAGCCTTCTTGGTGAAAGAACAGGCATTTCCTCCTTTGCAGAGACACCCCTGAGTAATTAGAATTCCTCTTTTTTTTTTTTTTTTTGAAGATCTGTTGGTTCAAGAACACCTTCATGTTCCCAACAATTGTGTTATTTTATGTTCTTAAACGTCACAATATAATTTCCCAGTAAGAACAGAAATAAAATAGCAAAAGGGAAATTGATTGCTACATGGTAGTTTTGACATATTTAATATGTTTATTATTAATACTGAAATTCAGTTTAACTTCAATTGCTAAGCTTCATAAATTCAATTTAATTTCAAACACCAATCTTCATATGAGTTGAACCTAGCTATGCCACACATGAGACAGGAAGCCTGAAATGTTAATATAATCTAATATTGGTTTGTTTTTGTGGTCAGTCTCATTCCTGTTTGCTTTATCATTCTCTATGCATTCTATGTAAGTGTTGCAGCCATGAAGGGAGAGGCTGCCACTACCGAAGTGATACAGTTCTGCAAAAGCTGCTGCAGGGAAGGGTCCCCCTGTGCATATATAACAATTCTGCTCTGCCAAGGGATGGTTTCCCCAGCGAAAGTGTTACAGATCTGCTCTGAGATATATCCTGGCAATCTGGAGCCAAGTACTACCACAAAATCGTGCTGCTCAGCAAACCCCAAAAAAGGGATTTATTGAGAGAGAAAAAGTGGGGAGGGTAGCTGCCTCTGCTCCGACAAGAAGCAGGAGGAAACTAAGCAGAAGGCAGGGGTTTATATGTGGTGTTTTACTAGGTGAAACTTTTCAAGGTAGAGCTCTCCAAGGTGAGGATTGATGGGATTTCAATTCCTGAGTTTGTGCGAGCTCAAGGAGTGTGAGATTTCTTATTCGGGGATTGGTGGGTTTTCCTCTTCAGGTATTGGTGGGTTTCTGAAACAAGCTGGGGGATTGGTGTGTTTCTAAGGCAAGCTCATGGATTGGTGGGATTCTGCTTATTTATCCTGCTGTTGCCTGTGTGTCTGTCTTCTGGCTTCCAAAAAAGCATGGCTTTCTGTCTTTTTCTTATTTTCTAGAGAGTTGCCAAGATTTGCAGCTTGCCTGCCCTGTCATTTTTCTCTTAAAGTCTAATAAAGTTCTCTGTGAACTTCCATTCAAGTCAGTTCTAAAATTCTTTTACTAATAGAGGTAAGAACCAAAAGGGCATGTCTGGCTTCCGGTCGTGCGCATGTGTGTATAGGTGTTCATCCGTATTCATCCTACCCATTCATGTTTAACTGACAATTCAGTTTTCCCAGCACTGTTGTCTGCTTTCTCTTAGGAAGATACAATTCAAGCTTCCATTGCCTGATGCCTCTTAAAATATCTCAAACATATTTTTACTTAAAAAGCTAACATACACATACATTACAAGAAAAAAGAAAATACATTTGTAAGTAGAAATAATTGACAAGAAATACATATAAATGACAAGAGAAAGGGAGTGGAGGTTGTACATGACAGGTTAGCATGATGGCAATCATCAGTTGCTTCCAGACTGATTACCACACACAGGGTAGAAACTTACTGACAAAATGAGATACAGATTTTAAGCCTACCTGTGACCTGCTGCTTTCAATCTGAGGGAAGAGAATAGTTTTATATATTTATTAAACTGATAAATGAAACAAAAATGAGCAGCAGTTTATTTGGCTGCATATAAATTTCTACCTTCTTAACAATGGTCAAATTTGCGCCATGCTTTTCTCTAGACATGAACAGCAAAGCCAATTCTGCAGGTCTATATATTGTTTATAATATTCTACTGAAATTGAAAGAAAAAAATGGTAAAACTGGATATATTTGACTCAGTCCTATGAGAGTTTCAGAAAGATAAATTTGGTTTAACATACATTCAATAACTTAACTAAATGGATCTTTGTTTTGGCTATGATATAGAATTAGACATTCTGTAACTTTCTTTTATTTAATTTTAACAAAATCAGCATGCTTCTTGTGTGCATGAAAATACATTAATGAAGAAGAGTAAAATTTAAAGATGTCTGTATACATTTTTATATTTAGTACACTTCACAAAGTTTTAAGCAACGTATGAAAAACAGATGCATAACATAAAAACAAAAATGAAGAAATAAAGTCAAAATTCACAGTGCAAAGACAGTGAATGTAAAGTTTTTTGAACTGTTTCTAATAGCTTAGAAAATAAAATAGAAAATGAACAACCATTCATTTTTTTTACCTCAAACATAAATTTGATTCTGCCATATTTTCAAGGAAACTAAGCAGCATTATGCTATATTCAGTAAAGAACAGGGACCACCTAAGACCCCAAAGCACTCTCATATTTTAATAACATGGTAGTAAATGAATTAAATGGACAGGTCTAATGTGTGGAGAAATTGTCCAGGGCTGAGTGGACCACCCAGGTGATGGTGCAGACTGGCTCTGAGAGCCACTGGAGGAAAAGTGCAAAGGCATGCGCATTTCCCCATAAATATGTAGATCTAAGTATGCATGCTTAAGACTGTTTGGACAATATCTCTTCCTGACATGGTTACAATCCACACAGATTTCTATTCCTTCACTCTGTCTTTGTTTTAGCCTTCCTGCCTTGAGTTAATATCTGACATATAACATGGCCTGTATGTGGACAGAAGATGCTGAATAAAAATGAGTTATAAATCTCAGTAGACTTTACTGCTTATCTTCTTCAGCTTATTCTACCTGAACAAGACAAGGTGACAGGGAAGAATGCTCTTGGAGGCCTGTTAACATTCATGGTTTTCAGTAGACTAACAGTCTTTGAGAATTACTAAATTTTTTTTTTCATATCACATCATTAAAGGCTGAGAAAAGAAGATGGAAGATCAAACCAAGAGAGTAATACAGTATGAGAACTGGGAACCGAGCCTGTCGGATTTTTAGATTCTTCCCAGTCTACGTTCTCTGGTCAGACGTGTAGCTCAGGTCACAGATGTAGGACCATGAAAGGACAGAATGTTTCTGGTCGAGCACCAGTTAGAAATCTCCAGAGATCCCAGGTGACACTAAGGGATGGCTCGTATTTCTCCATGCTCCCAGACTCCAGGCCCCGACACAAGGCCACAGACCTCCACCCATCCATGCCTTTCAGTCACATAGGACAATGCCTGCTAGCCCCTCTAAGGGTAGAGGGCATGGCTACATGCTGAGGAGCTTCAAAACAGATCTCCATATTAATGAGGTACCTAAAGGCCAAAGGGACTACTTTCCACCATGACAATAAATAGTTTAAGACCATGGACTATTTTTCTTCCTTGGGACCCACTGTGAGGACAGTGGAGCAGGTCTTCATCTAAGGACTTACTGCTGTTCCCAGTCACGGAGACCACCAACCCAGACACCCAAGCCAAGCAAGCTGCTGCAGCGCCCAAGCCAAGAACGCTCATTCTTGCAGGACCCAGACAGAGCTCATCCCACCCCCCCTCCTCTTTGGCTGCAGGTCAATCTAGCCTATATGCCCCCACTTCATTCTTGGCTCTTCTTCCCTAGTGGTGTCTGGACTGGGCCAAACAGCCTGAAAAACAGCGGGATTCCTGCTGCCTTTTGGCTCAGGGATCCCTCCAAGCCAAAACTCTGGCTCCATGCAGGACCTCAGACTGTGCTCCCCACCCCATAGAGGAGTCCCACAGCTTCACATAGCCTGATGTCTAGCTGTAGAGTGAAAAATTATAAAGGCCATTTTATGAAATATGTGTAGATTTTTCGACTTAGACCTTGGGCAGAAAAGTGCAGATTCCATAACAAGGAACTGAATGTAAGATTTTCACCACCACAGGACACATTCCAGGTGAATGTGAATCAAGCCTCAAACAATAGGCCCACCTATGGGTGGGAGAGGCCCAAGGCAGGAAGGCATTCCTGACTACAGATAAAGATGCTGCCACCTAGGTGGGGCTACAGCCAGAAGATAGTTAATCTGAAATAGTTGGTAAATGGCAGGATAGGACAAAATAGCATGGTAAAAAACACATTTTTGAGAAGAATGAGTGTGCAGAGTGATTTTCACATGACTCTAGACCATTTGGACTAGATTCTCTGAAATGTTCCACTGTTCTTGGTTACCCCTCCCTTGGTCTTCCCAGTGCTATGTTCAAAATTTGTAAAACAACCAATCATGTGTAACCACGCGAAAATGCAACCATTCATGTGTAAGCGCACAAAAATGCCTTCCTTCCCCCACCCCATGCTATAAAAGACACTTTAACCCACCACTCTGGGCCAAAACCTTGCTCTTGGAGCTAAAGAGCTTGTCGTTTTGACCACCGGCTAACTTCCCTAATAAAGCCTCTGCTGATTGCATCCAGGTATGGTTTCTTGTGATCTTTGGGTGGTCGTGATCTCCTGAGACTTGAGGAAAGGTCTCCCGAGTATGGGGGTCTTCATAGCATGGAGTGAACACAGTCAAATTCCCACACTTCTGTTCCGAGGAGAGGCCCTAGCCACATGGCAAGACAGAGGCAGGAACCACACATCAACCCAACAACAAGACCCAACACCCAGAGATCAGAAAAAAATTCAATTCTTGGTCTTCCATACATTGCTATTTCCATAGCACCAAAAACAGGTCTGTAAAAAATGTGCTCCTAAAACCCATTCTTCTATGGGTTCATCCTGGATTACAGCTAGGAGGGAATATTCAGCAATTGCTTGGCCTGTTGCAGCAAAATGATAGAGGCAATTTAATCATCATTGGAGATGGAGGATAAAATCTGATGTGCAGTGAGTTCCAGAACAGGCACCTTCATCAACTTCCTCAGTTTACAGGAGAGGAAACTTGTAGAAAGTTTTAACATTCTGGTTTTGAGTCACACATTTCTTTCATGGTTATATGAATAGAATTCACGGCTGTCGTTATTATTTGTCTAAACCCAGCCAACATTTGCTCTCAGTGTCTGCTGAACTTGGATTTAAAATCTATGTCTAGCAAGATAAGCCATTTTTGAAACCTTGATTACATATTTATAAACTTTCGTTAAGGAAAGTTTAAAAAACAATTTCCAGCACATAGAGACGATTCTTGTACTCAGTGTGGAATCTCTATGCTCAAATTAGGTCATCTGCCAAAATTCTTGTCACACTGAACATCTATACTATATGATGATTAATAAAAAAACTAATATCAATATTTTTTACCAATTATAGTTATTGATGCTTGTCTTTGTCCACTTTTACTGCTATTAAATAGTACTGCAGACTTTAACAAAATATACTTCATATATCCCTATCCCTAAGGAATCTGAAGCTCAAGATCAACATACTGAGGTCAGTCACCTCAGAAATGTTTCTGCATGCTCCCAAGATGACTTTTTTTTTTATATATAAATCTAAAAGGGGTAGAGAGCAATATGATCACATGGTACAAGGTCTAAAGGCTAAAGAAGGGTTACATTCCTTTTTCTAAGGGACTTACTCATATTCATCAAAATACAAGCCCTCAATACGTACTAAGTAAACATTCTGCATTTGAATATTTTATTAGCAATAGTAAAATTTGGAGTATACGCAAGACCTGTGCTATAAATTAATGTATAGCTCAACTTTAGTGTAGTTAAATTCCATTCTTTGCCAGGAGCCCACAAGGACAAACTTAAAGCTTGAAGGTGATCTTCATGAGATGGTTCTGCCATGGACTGTTAAAGTTAATGACCGAATTGCTTCTTTAAGCAAGGATGAGAATTATTCCATTTTAGGAAAGATTCCTTCTATTTACATGTTTATCCTGTTATTATTAAATACATATATAACAATCACTAGGTATTAGCTCACCCTTTTGGGTTGATCTCTGCAGAACAATGAAGATGTACTGTCTTGTAGTGATGCTATAAAGACAAAATAGATGACTTTATTGTTTTTAAGATCTGATGTTTATAAAATTTTAATCTTTTTTTTTACAATCCATATTTTATCTCTCTCCCAGTTCACTCTCTGACTGTTCCACATCCAAGACCTCCTCCCTCTTTTTCACAAGAAGGTTCCCACCCCCACCCCCACTCTAACTCTAACCCTAGCCCGAACCCTAACCCTAACCCTAACCCTAACCCTAACCCTAACCCTAACCTTAACCCTAACCAGACCTCCCCATTTCCTGGGGCCTCAAGCGTCTTGAGAGTTAGGTGCATCTTCTCTGACTGACCAGGCAGTCCTTTGCTGTGTATATTGGGGACCTCATATTAGCTCCTGCATGCTGCCTGATTGGTGGCTCTGGGTCTGAGAGACATTGGGGGTCCAGGTTAGTTGAGATTGCTGGTCTTTCTATAGGGTTGCCCACCTCCTCAGCTTCTTCCAGCTTTTTCTTAATTCAACCACAAGTATCAGCAGCTTATGTCCAGTGGTTGAGTATAAATATATGCATCTGACTCTTTCAGCTGCTTGTTGGGTCTTTCAGAGGACAGTCATGATAGGTCTTTTTTGTGAGCATACCATAGCCTCAGCAATAGTGTCAGGCCTTGGGAGCTTCCCTTGAGCTGGATCTCACTATGGGCCTGTCACTTGACCTCCTTTTCCTCAGACTCTTCTCCATTTTTGTCCCAGTTTTTAAAGACAGAAGCAATTCTGGGTTATAGATTTTGATGGTGGGATAGCAACTCCATCCCTCTACTTCTGCAGGGGCAGATTGCCAGCTAGTCTGCTCCCTTGAAGACACCACAGCCTGAAGGCATCCCAGGAGTTCTACTCCACATAGGGCAACTGGTAAGAGAACCTCCCAAAGGCCTACAGCTCCCACTGTGAGCCCAGTGGACTCAGATCCCATCATACCCCAAACTCCCCACCCTGGAATACCACCCCTTTTCTGGTCAGTACCTTCTATCAAGACAGATGACTTCTTACTTCTTAATAATGATGTTATAAGAATTCTTAAACTTGGATTGGTAATTATTAAGCTCTTTTATAATAGGAATGTTATTAAGTCCTCTCTGATAATCAAAACCTCAATGAGAACTCTCAATGTCTTCATGTGCTTTAATTACTTCTGAGGTAGCAAGCAGTCACCTACAACTTAGAGCACATTCCAAGAGACTGTAAAACAATTAACCACAGGTCATAAAAGGGGAACTGAGGATTTTTTAGAGGTGCAAGGATAGAAAATAAAATATTGACTGGGTTGATATATACAAAGCTTCAGTGATAATTTAGTTATGGTCTTTAATTTTCCATGAACCTCTAGAGTTAGTGACAGATGATGAATGTTTAGCCAAATAATTACTCTTTTTTATATATTTTATTTTTATTAATCATTTTATTTGTTTACATTTCAAATGATATCCCCTTTCCTGATTTCCCCCAACACCCCTCTAGCATCCCCCTTCACTGGGGCATCAAGCCTCCACAGGACCAAGTACCTCCCCTCTCACTGATGTCAGATAAGGCCATCCTCTGCTACATATGTATCTGGAGACATGGATCCCTCCATGTATACTCTTTGGTTGGTGGTTCTTAATGGATGTTGAAGTAAACATTTCTGTTGTACATCTTATTCAATTTGTGATTTGAATTTATGTTTGAATGTCTAATGAACTTTTGTAAAGAAAAAGGATGCTTGAATAAACTAGGTGATCTATTGTTCTAGAAAAGTTACAAAAGACTAGGCAACATTACATTAAAAAGCATAACATTGGAAGGTATAGCATTGGGAACATAGCATTGGGAGTAAGGCACTGGGAGCAAGAGCATTGTTACATCAGAGAAGGAGAGACCAAGATTTGAACGAGAATGCAGAGTAGAATAACTTAGAAACTATAAAGCAGCTTAAAAAATCAAGAGAGCAATATGCAGAATGCAGAGGGAAAGAAGAAAAAAAAAAGCTGCAGAGAGAACAGATAGAACAGACAGGCTTCTACTTACCATGGGACAGAACAGGCCCTTTCTTAATTGCAAGGCAGGCATAGTCTTACTAAAGAAAATAAAGCTGTCTTCTAACAGGCTTGGTTTTAATTCATTTAGCAATGAAAGAGTAGAAGCTTTTTCTTTCTCTATGCAATAAGGAATGGAGCTCATTTTTCATCCAGAATGAGTGGTTTTTTTGCAGTAGCACTTGGTCTGTGCTCCATATACATATGTAAGTATGAATGTATGTGTGAGTATGTAATTATGAGATAACTACCTAAACTGGACCCAACTGGTTTGAATGAAGATATATGAATATATAAGCATGAATCTGCATATGAATTTATGTGAATTTATTTGTTTGTATAAAAGTATTTTGTTCAGTGAGCATGACTCTCTTCTCCTGGTTCACTAGAAGTTTATTACTCCAAATTTTCACCTAGCCTGATAAGTGAGAGGACCCTGGACAATAGAGAAATGGCTCTAGCAATTAATCCATTCCTTAACCCTACTGTTTTAAGATGAGGTGCTAAACTCCAGAGACTGCAGTTTGTGGGCTCAAAGGAAATCATGCAGGTCAGCTACAGCAGCAAAGTGACTTAGACTTATGATAGGTAAACATTTTATTATTAAACAGCAACCCTAAATATCTTGCAAGACCAAATCTTGCCACCACTGATGCTCTTCCACTAAGGATGCCACAAGAGGAACCAAGAAAAAGGAATAGCTAGGGTTTCTTTTAATTTTATTTTGTTTTACTGGACATTTTATTTATTTACATTTTAGATATCATTGCCTTTAGATATTTTCCCATTTTCTCACCATAGAACCCCCTATCCTATCCTCCCTCCTCCTTTTGCAATTATGTCATTTTAATTACATGCATGTATAAAGGTCAGTTCTAGGTTGGGGATCTAGCAATACAATAGATGCAAATAGCCAAGGAACAAGCAAGGTCTGAAATTACTTCTCTGTTCTAGCCTAAGGTTTAGAATTCTACCTGAAATTACTTCTTTGTTCTAGCCTAATGTCAGATTCCTGCCTGAGGCCTACTTCCTTGTCCTTGGCCAATGTCATATTCCTGCCAAGCAGCCCATTTCCTTGTCCTTGGCCCATGTTGGATTCTTGTCAAGCAGCCCCAAAGACTCTCCACCTCGCCCACATTTTTATTTCATTGACAAGACTGAGCCGGTCTTAGGTCATTCTGACAAGAATGTCTTCCTTACTCATCATGGAATATGCATTATCCAAAGCAATGCACTTCTGTCTTAGGTTGGAAAGGCTCTGTGTAGAATCTTACCTGTCCTTGGCTTGCCAGCCTGTTAATTTAATAACTCTTTCAGGGGGTCCATTTTCAGGTTCAAGCCATACACTTTGGCTGCCAACATGCTGATGTTGTTAAAGACAAGCACATTGTAAATCCCTTACTTTGCTTGCATTTTGTTCTATAGTCACATGGAACTTATCTTTCATCCTGACTCCTATTTATGAACCTCATTATTTCACTTTTTTTAATCAATCTGTGAATATACCATCAGCTTCCAAGCATCTCCATTTCTTTACACTTGTATAGTTTTTTTCTTTTTTTGGAATTATATATGAAATAACTATTAGGAAAAACTGAAAAATGGTAGTCATGTAAACTTTTATCTTTACATATTAGCATAGAAAAGCATATATATATGTATATATATATATGTATATATGAGACAGAGAAAAAGAGACATAAACAGACAGACACACAGAGAAAGAGAGAGAGAAAGAGAGAGAGAGAGACTCAAGCAGCTAGTCCTTATTAAAGCCACAATATTGAGTTAATTTTAATAAAGCAGTTTCATTTAGTGAGAATAATCATGGATAATAGTTACTACCAACAAACTCTATATAAAATAATTAAGAAACTTTTGGTAGCTTAACAAAATACATATGTTTTAATATTTTTGTCTAAGTAGCCCCATCAGCAATAGCTTCACAAGTGTAAAATGTATGATTTGTAGAACAAGGTTCAGTACTTTTGACATTTTTCTATTTTCTTTTTACAAGTTGTTGCAATTGTATCTTTCGTAAGAGCCAATCAAATGCACACTTTGTGTCAATCTTAGGGATTGCGTTTTTAGAATTCATGAGGATTCTATTTTGAGGGATTATATAATATAGCATAAAGGAGATTTTGTTTGTTAGGTATCTTGTTATTATAAGATAATAATAAAATATGCATGAGGCCTAAATTTACTTAAACATATAAGTAGAAGCCTGAGAGGATAAGTTTTCATTTTTCAAGTAAATTGTACTGTAGTTCGTTATAGCCGTCATGAGAATAGGAATAGGCATTTCTTTTAACAGCATTCAGCCCATGCCACCAGATTTTTTTATAGATATAATCCATGAATCCCCCAGTTGTAATTTCTAATTCATATTATTAACCAAATTAATCAGGTTTACAAATTATATCCAAGGAAACTTGCATATTACCTATGAAGGTATATTATGTGGCCTTGATACTACTTTCTTAGCTTCTAACACTTCACAAAGAATTCTTCTTTTCTCCTGAAAATGTTAAGCTAAAACCTTTGGGATAATTATATCATTTACAGGAGGCTACAGTCTCACCTGCTTGTTTCGCAGGTCTCTTATTCACCATACTATTCTTTCTTTATCCAAACAATAAAAAAATAAGTCTACTTATGTATTTGTCATATATTTCCCATATTTCCTGACTGTTCTTATCTCTAGCTTTCATAACTATACTTACCGATGTTCACACATTCTATGTGCTACTAATAGTTTTTGCTTTTTTAGAAAACTCATATATCTCAAACTCATTCAATTATATTTTATTCTGAATATATACCAAGTGATATATGTGTATATATTTGTCCTCAATATAGACAATCATGATATCAGGAGTAAAAGGTTTATGACTATGTATAAATGAACATGAGCACAAAAACCAATATTACTATAAAATAGCAACAAAATTAAACTTTTAGCAGGTAAAAAATAGTACTTCTATGGATGTCGATGATACATGATTAAGAAAATCTTCCTACATTTGATGAACTTACGCACAGCTAAAAAGTGTAATACATTCCATGCAGGATAAAATCAAACAGATCTAAGCCTAGGAAGATTATAAAGTGTCATTGCCTCAATTCACACAGACAGTAGACAAGCTGATGAATCTAACACGATGAAAAAATATCTTTTCAGACAAGAATTCTCTATGAAGTACAACTCTATCAAAGTGAAATGGAAGCACTCTTAGGTAGAAAAGTGGTTTGATCTACAGCTAAGACATTCTATGCAACAAAAACTAAATATAGTCCTTTAGGTGTATGAAAGCCAACTATAATACAGAGACACACTGAGAGCACAGATAATTATAGCCACCTGGGATATATAAACCAAAGTGCATTCACTTTTTGAACCAATCCTACTACATTTAACATCTTACCAACCAAGCCATCTCTTGGACACTTCAACATGGGTCACCATTGATAAATGTCACTCCGGCTCCAACTTGAAAGTCTTACAATTATGAAAATGCATAATGACTTTCTATTCAGTTTCTTTTTCTGGGATAATTTATTCCCAGCTGACAGGTTTATCTGTCCTAGAATACCAGTTGTTCATACATATTATTCTTTAATTTTGACTTACTTTTTAAGGTTGTGAATTGCTTTCTCTATGTAGATTTTACATTGAGAACAAATGTATTCATGTTTATTTATTATTATAACCTGTGCCTCAGATCTACTTTTTAAAATATGTATGAATTTTCTATCCTTTCAGTCATATGTAATCAAGTTCAAGATCATATCTTTTGTGATGTAAATACAAATTTGTGTATTAGGAAAGAGCTAATAACATTTAATACAACTTGTCAGACTAATTTTTTATAAGTCATAATTAGGTGACATGAAATATTCCAAGTTCATGCAAATAATTTGTTCTTGCTTATGAATACAAGGACACTTTGTAAGAATATTCCTGCACGCTTTCCACGCAGACAAATCATGACAGCAGGATGCAGACTTTCTCTTCATCAACATTTCATTTTCTTTCTCTTTCATTAAATAAATATTAAATAAAAAGATTTCACCTAAAACTATCTGAGAACAATTGAGAGATCTCACACATTTTTTTTTGGCTCCATGTAAAACAAAAGCCCATCACTCTCATTTATGTCTCATCTCTGCAGTACCTTTGGCTTTGGTGTGGAAGATCTCTCCCTGTAGCCCGTGGAGCTCCTGTAGGCAGGTATATTTGCAGGACACCTGATTAGAGTGTTATATAATTTAATTAACAATTGGGTGTGTAGGACAAACAAGACAATGCAGAACTATACTAAAGATGCACAATAAATTTGGCATGACATGGCTACTCCTATCCATTCTCAATTATTTTAGCTTATGTGATTCAGGAGTAGAGATGTGCAAGGAGGTTTGGAGAGGTCTGAAGCCAAATAACCCATTTTAAATATCATTTCACCATCTGATAGCTGAGAAGCTTTCGGGAAATCTCTTATACTACCAAGGCACAAGTTTCCACTTTAAAAAAGTATGATAGCATGTTTAGACAAATTAAAGGAACATACAACAAACTATCTAATAAAGGCTCATTACTGATATTTCCTGTAGGCTGAGAGCTGATTCCCAGGACTCTAGAATGCTAGCATGCATATTCCACTATTGTACAACTCCTTCACACCCACCAGCTTTCATGTGTCACTCTGTCTCTGGTCTCTGATGCTTTGAAATTGAAAAGCTTCATGCAGTGCATAGATTCTGAAAGTGTTCCTATCCATGACCTTAATGAGTAACTGAACACTTTCAACATTGTATGCTAACCAAATCTACCCTCTAAGATTTTTATCTGGGGAAGGCAAAGATTTTCCTGTGTGGGCAGCAACTCACTGAGTCATGTATTTAACACTACCCTAGATAGACTAGATGGCTTATGTCCAATTAGCCATGACTGTAGAAAGAATTTAAAAAGAGGATAATCAAATTTCATGCTTCACTAGGTAAATCAATGACCATGGAAGTACAGCTGATCTCTGTTTCAAATGCCTTTAAGAGTCTCATACAATTCATTGCTTTTCTAAGTGGATGGCTAGGCCTTTGTCAAGTCAATAATGCACAGAAACTGTCTGGGTGTCCAAACCCAACAGCACAAGTCAGTGACTACGACAAGTTAGATTTCACATTCTCAGTATTAGTGCTTTTCCCCCATGCAAGCACATTACATTGCATCTTGTATCGTGCCTTTTTCAGTTCATGGGCCATATGACATCTGTAATTCAGTCACATACAAGAGAGATGCTTTGACACATTTTTCTATTATTTTCTATTATTTTATTGTCACCGAGTTTATACAAGACTATAATTCTTCAAGGGTGGTCTCTGTCTCACTGCTCCAAATTTTCTAACGTCAACATCATCATCATCAAAAACAATACCAGCAAGCAGCAGCAAGAACAAGAAACAAAGAACTGTGAGAATTCCTTAATATTATGACTGAAAATAATTAATAAGGCTCATATAACAGCCTGAAATCTTTTTGGGACCTAAGTAAAATTTTGAAATCTTTTTAGTAACCAATTTTAACAAATAGAAGATATCAAGATGACTTCAATATTCCAGAGCCAAACCTTTAGAACTGAGCACTTTACTTAATATTTCCATGTAATAAAACTACAAGAAAATCATGGATGATACATATGATAACTGTCATATGAATTTAGTGATGAGGGTTATGGCAGCCAGAATAACCACAAAAGAGAACTGTGAGGGAAAAGAGTAGAAATGGAGCTTACTAAATATAAACAATAGATTCTCATCCCAATAAGCTTTGAGGCAATTTCAGAAGAACAAATAACTATGGTGCCTTCTATTTTTAAAAAATTTTTAAGAAGATAGGTTACTATCAATGAATATAATTTGGACTCTGCCATTTGTTATTTTACATTGAAGAGATTTTTCCTTTGGTTTCAAGATTCTTATATTTTTTATTAGATATTTTCTTTATTTACATTTTAAATTGTATCCCCTTTCCCAGTCCCTCCCACTTCCTCCTATCTCATCCCCCTCCCTCTGTTTCTATGAGGGAGTTAATAGCCTCATCATGAAAATCTCCACTAT
This sequence comes from Arvicanthis niloticus, assembly GCF_011762505.2. Classification (NCBI taxonomy): domain Eukaryota; kingdom Metazoa; phylum Chordata; class Mammalia; order Rodentia; family Muridae; genus Arvicanthis; species Arvicanthis niloticus. The sequence continues at coordinate 118,387 of NW_023045379.1, read as the reverse complement.
GCTGCCACTTACTGAACTACTGCAACATTCTCTCACATGTCTGATTCTTCCTCTCTTATATCCATTTACACAAAAAGTTTAATTTTATTCAAGGATATTGGACATATATATCCTTGTACTTGATAATTCTTATTAAAATATATCTTTTTTAAAAATTCTATGAAAGAAATAGACATTACAAACAGATTTTTTTTGAGAAAGGACAGACCAACAACAGAACGTTGCATATAGAAAGGGACAATATAAACTGCTGGTAGAGATGTTAATAATATGTTGCTTATAGTGATAGGGAAAAATACAAATGAATAGAAACAGACTACAGATTGTTTCTTGTTTCCAGAAATAGCTACAAGAAGAATAACTTTGTCTGCATTGTATTATACCGTGTCTATGGAAACCTTTGCATCAGTTAAAAGTTTATTTGGCTTGAAGATGGATGATATACTTTATCTAGAATATCTTCCTGTTCTGACTGGTCATGTCTATTTTAGAATTACATTTTTGGTTATTATGAGATAAATGTAGTTAATGTCCTTGAGCTAGAGAACTTTTCACTAAGGGTGGGGCAATATGATCAAAAAATGTCAAAAAAGAATAACTCAAAGGGACAGGTTGATGGATATGCCTCTCTACAGGACCCCATGATGTCCTACTTAGTAACTGGAGAATCAACTCTATGAAACTTTGTCAGAGATAATTATGTTGTTGAAATAGAGACTATTGAAATAAAAACTGACTATTTTAAATAAATTTAAGGCATATAATCAAACTGGTTTTCGAGATTATTCATTACTTTTGATAGTTATGCATAGTTTTCAAACTCAACAAAATAGCCATGTGTGTTTTATTTTTTTTCTATCTTATTTTCTGTCAGTATTACTGGGTCATTGCAGCATGTAAGACATACTATAACAATGATACCCAGGGCAGAATTTACCCTTCTGTCTGTTTTCCTAGTGTTTTCTCACCCTTTACTCTGGTACACACTTCCATGGTCACATAAACTTGTTTGACTGTAATTCTCTCTTCTACATTCTTTAAGAATTCTTGGGATTGCCTTTAGTCCACCAGCTAATTTATCTAAAACATTCAGTGTAATCATAATCACAAAGTCCCTTTATTGCTAGTAGTCACATAAAGGATAGAGTAGAGTGAGGAGGACACAACATACATGCCAACATAGAAGGGAGAAAGCTCTGGAAATCTCAACCTGAGACAAACTCTACTAAGGCAACTAAGGAAAGCCGAGACCATAGGAAGAGGAAATGAATTAGCTCTCCAATGTAAGATTGTCAGCTCTGAACACAGAACCACACAAAAAACATTCTAAAATCTAAACAGGATACACACACACAATTTGAATGAGTAAAAGATGGGGTGGCATGTGTGAAGGGTTGGATGTAGGAAAGGAAAGAGAGAATGCTATAATTCTATCACAGCCTAAAAGAAAATAAGAGGAATGTAATATAATGAGGCAACAGATATTCAGAAATGAAAACAAATGCTTTTGGTGAGATGTATCATCTCTAAACCATGTTAAATTATCACATGGAAACCATCAGGATATGTGTCTCATACTTGGTGTGTTACTTTTACATGTCTGCATACACATAAAAACATATGTGGATTATATGGAATATATACATATACGCATAATTTAGAAGATTCTTGAGTGAAAAAGTGTATTTGCATGTTTGTATGCTTCATTGCCTTCATCCTTTCAGATAACCTTTATCAAGCACCTATTTAATGGCATGCATTTTGAGAATATGAGAAAATATTCTGACCTACTTTAAGAGACAAGTGATTGTAAAAACACAGAAAAGAGATTGTAGTGGACTGTGCTTGCATAGAAATCCATAAAAGAGAGAATTTACAACTTCTTATAAATGCTTATAAGAGTATCAAATTCACGTGTATCCATACCATATCCATATAAATGTATGTGGTATGTATATGCATATTACAGGTGTACAGATTTATAAACATGCATTCTATCACATTTGCTTTCTCTCTGTTTCTGTTTATTGTACACACATATACACATGGAAAATCTCTCCCTTACACTAGCAAGTGTAAATTTGGGCTCCCAATCTCTTTATTGTGTCTGTGTGTGTGTGTGTGTGTGTGTGTGTGTGTGTGTGTGTGTGTGTCTGTGTGTGTGTGAAAGAGAGAGAGAGAGAGAGAGAGAGAGAGAGAGAGAGAGAGAGAGAGAAGAGAGAGAATAAACCATCATTCTTATTTTTAGTTTATTATTATAGTTTATCCATCAAAAATATTATGTGTGTGTCAAAAAATAAAAGAATACATATTAATCCCAATATTTAAGTCCTTTTAAATGTAGGAATGGTATTACACTCATCTCAGCAACTTACACATTCAAAGATGACTGAGTTCAATATTTGAATTATGAATCAGACAACTCTATTAAGTCAGAGATAATTTAAGTCTTAAAATTAATTATTAATTTCCCTAAAGCAATTTTCTACCCTTCTTCTTTAGCATCAAAATCATCTTACATTAGAGTCAGGAAAACCAATTAGGTATTTGAAAAATATATCAGTATATTCAGTACTGAAAAAATATTTCAGTATTTTTCTACACTGAAAGTGACCTACACCAGACCCTAGTGCTGTGTTTCATAAGTCCATTACTGGGTACTGCCATACCTCTAGAGACAAAGATTAACCCTTTCCACAAATTTCTCCAAATTTCTTTGTCTTATGGTTTGTTAATATGACCCTTTAATTTAAACAATAAATAACTTATTAAGCAGAAATTAAATTAAAGTCAAACTCTACTGCAAACATTAATTATTTGCAGTAGGGTGGAGCGTTGTTCTGATAGGGTGCTTTCCTCTAGGAATGCCTGTAGGTTACTAGTCACTGAGAATTATATGGACCTTATAAGCTTAACTCTACTTCTGTGTTGTTCACAGCTAATTGAAACTATAGGTATACTACTGTAAAAACAACTTATGATGTAGTAATTCATTGTGATTTATAGACTGAGAGTTTTTGAGATCTTCTTGACACCCTATGAAACAAATATTTAGGGAGAAATTAGCCAGTCATTTATGTAGTATATGTGCTGTCCAACTTGAACAGAAATGTACAGTAGAGTTTTGTAGAATGCTATAGAATACTCTGAGTAGCTAACTAAAACTGAAGACTTATTACAAGGTGCAAGCTCAAAACTACATGTAGATTTTACAAAGATCTGTCCAGTATAGTATGGAGATGGTTTCAGAATAGAGTTGAACTGCAGCTTCACCTGTTACAAGGAGTGTACCCATAAATCCATAATTTGATGGTTTGAATCTCAATTTTCTTATAAGATAGATGGCTATTAATTGTTGTTCCTAATATATCAGACTCTGATAAAGATTAAAGAGATAGAATAATATTAAAGAGATAGAATATATATATATATATATATATATATATATATATATATATATATATCTTTTACACAATGAATGGTCTATAAATCTATGAATTGTGCTGGTGATAGAACCTAGCTAATATCTGGATATATTTCTACAGGATGGAGAAAATCGAAGATCAACATTCATATGTAAAATAGCAAGTGATAACAGGTATCCATTTTATTTTACTCTTCTCCTGCCTCATTGTGCCCATCTTCTCCCATTCTTCCCTTCCTCCTCTTCTGCCTCTTTCCCTGGTTCTCCTCTATCTGTCCTGTTTCCATTTCCATTCCTTCATCTCTTTTCCCCCTTTTACTAAACCATGTAGTAAAGCCAATAAAGTCAAGTAAGTTTTGTTTTGCCCTATGACAAGCACATTTGAAGTCATAGTTTCCATGATGATAGGGCATTTTGTGAGGATATTATAGAATCATTATTCAAAGTGATAAACATTTTGGAAAAGACCTTGAGAAATATAGCTTCCATAAATTACTGTTACACTCACTATGCAGTTTATGTTATGTCCAAACCTAAATGCAATCATGTAGCCTGCTCAAGAGTCACTGGATACTTGCTAACAGTTTGTCTTCAATGAAGCCATGCACACCGAAGTGTTTTATCATTTCTGTCATAGATTCTATCACTTGTCTGAACAACTATGTTAGACTATCTTCATTACAGTTTCAATTTGATTATTATTTAATAAGAGTATGTCTTCTTTCAACTTTATTTTATATTCCTAAGGATGTTGAAGCTCTGGATGGTAATAATTGAGGCTTTTATCAATTTTTTACCCAATCAACAATTGCACTTTTCTAGAAGAGTTCCTGAACAAGACATCCAACTTGAACAATCTGATCTCAGTTACAGTTTTGAATCCCTGTGGATATGATAGTAGGAAGCTTATTTACTAAAAAAAATCATTTTTATTATGTGTTCTGCAGAATTGGAAGTGTAATGAGAAAGACAGGGGATTGCCATGGCTCCAGACTCCATCTCACATATGTTCCATTCATTGTGTCAACTGTGACTACACATTAGAGACTACAGAAACTGTATCTGAAAAGGAAAGGTTTTATACTCAGTATGAACTTAAGTGAGATATTGGGTAAGATACCTTTTCCATCTGGAATTTGACATAAGAACCTGGGTAATGGTTCAGTAAATTAATACATTATTAGACATAATATTTTATTTATTCATTGGGAATTTTGTAAAATACATTTGGATCATATTCAGCTCATACTCCTTTTAACATCACCAAATCAACTTTCTACTTCCTTACTTCTTTCCAAATGTGTGCACACCATATTGTTTTTATCTTCCTTTACCAAAGTTAACTTATGCTGTTTGGATTATGATGTTTATATACTCATTGGTATGACATCAGTCAATGAACTATCATTATCTTACAAGAACCCACATCCTTAAAGAAAATTCATTTTTCCCCAGAAGCCATTAATATTAAATATCTCCACACACAAGGGGTAGAAGTTTGGAAGCTTCTCCCCAAATCTGTGTTCAAACTTTAAATAACTTGATCATGTACATATCTTTTTGCAATGGAGCTTAGCTGATGTAAGTTCATGAAGGTTGCTGCTGTCTTCTCTAGGGGTTACTTTTTCACACTGGAATTCTCTGACCTCTGGATCTTCCAATCTTTCTGTCTTATCTTGTCTCTAAGCTGGGTGGGGGGATAGAATTTATGATACTGACATTCTATTTGTGACTGATCACTCCAAAAACATTTGTTTTCTGTGCTTTGATAAACTGTGTTGTTTACTTTTGTTAACTTTTATCCATTTTATAAAGAAACTTGTCTGGTGAGTTTTGAGAGTGTTTCTAAACTATTGATAGAAAAATGCAAATTTAAATTTCAGCTGACCATATGCTGATTTAACACATTAATAGTAGTAGGTTCATCTCTGGGTCCTCCATGCCCTAATCATAAGTTCATAGCCAATTTACAGTATCATATATTTGTTTCCTACTGAGGAATGGGCCTTAAAGCCTATCATAAATTGGTTAGTTTTCCTGATAACATTTAGACCACATGGCACTTTTAGACATAACTTGTCATGACTGTCATTACTTTAGCTCACATGATTCAAAGCTAAGACAGATAATTGATCATTCTTTACTCTGAGTTCTGCACTTCACCCTCTGTACTCTGAAAACTAACAGTTATGGTGGAAGCTTCATGGTCAATACCAACTTCATTCTCCATCACTTGTAATCAAAGAGCATAGTTATCTCAACAATATGATCAAGTTTCAGTGGTTAACTTAAATCAATAGAAGTGCTATTAAAAACAGCAGACTTATTTATAGAAAGGTCATACTCTGATATTATAATTATATAATTATATATTATAACAATAATTTATGGCTACAGCTATGCTTGTTAGAGAAAAAAAAGCATAGATTCATTGTTTCTTTACCTACAATAAATAGAAATGAAAAGGTTGTGGTTCTTACACATATAATCCCTAAATTATAGAGAAACGTGTATAAATTTATAATCCTAAAATTACAGAGATACATGCAACATAGAGTTAAGAGAAATTACTATTTTATTAATTTATTCATGCATATATTATAATCCAATTATAGTTTGTCCTCCATTCCTTTGCTTCCTACCTACTACACCCTTTTCCACTTCTTCCCTTCTCATTCTCCTTATATCCCTCCTCCATATCCCTTCAAAAAATGGGAAAGCCTTCCAGAAATATCAACCCAACATGGCATATCAACTTGGAATAAGATTAGACACATTCCCTCAAATTAAGGTTGGATGAAACAAGCCAGAAGAAAGACAAGGGTCATAAAACCAGGCAAAAGAATGAGGAACAGCCCCTGCTCCCTTTTTTAGGAGTCCTACAAAAACACAAAGCTACACAACTGTCACACATATATAAGGTCTACATTAGGCTCATGCATGCCCCCTGCTTGTTGATTCAGCCCTCAGTGAGCCCCTATGTGTGGGGAGCCGACAGAAGGTGGCTATCATCCTTGCAGCCATCTTGAGCGATATACCCTGACAAGAGACTTGATTACAACAGCCTACAACAGCTGAGCACACTCTGATAACATCTTGTTTTAGATACCCAGGATCTTCCCTTGGGTGTGTGAGACTTAAAGGTGTGATTTAGAGATAAGTCCCAAGGGTGTGACTTAAGGGATTGGCTTAGAAGTGAGACATATAAAAGGCAAGAGGCAGACAGAAGAAATTATTAGGTATCAGGCACTTGGCACTTGGAGGAAGAACTTGGAATTAGACTTTAGACACTTGGATTAGGCATTAGGCACTTGGAGTAGGCACTGGAGACTCGAGACAGGCAATTAGGTATTAGACATTTGTACTCGAGTCAGGCACTTGGTAGAGAACTTGGAACTGGGAAAGAGACTAGCAACTTGGAACAGAGATTAGGACTTGAGATTTATTACAGAGGAACTAGGAATTAGGACCTGAGACTTGATACTAGGAACTAGGGACATCCAGAGAAGGAGACTGAAGAATAAATGAGATTGAATCACACTCTGTCTGGTCTCCATTCTTCGCATCCGTCCTCACTTTCTCTCTTTCTGAACCCCGACCCATGAACCAGAGCAGCTTGGGGCAGTATGGGCTCTAACAACTTAGCCCCCAAGGCTTTTGGCAGTGCAGGTTCCAACAGTGACAGAGTGGTCCGTGACAGTGACATTTTGGCCCCCAAGCGTGGGGCAGCTCAGGCTGCAACACCTATGGCTCCAGTTTTGTTGATTCAGTAGATTTTCTTGTGATGTTCTGGATACCTCTATGTCTTACAATCCTTCCTCCCCTCTTTAGGAGAATCTTCTGAACTCTACCTGCTGATTGGCTATGGGTCTCTGCATCTGTTTTCATCAGTTTTTCAATCATTCCTTATGACAATTGGTTAAGGCAACAATACAATAACAGAAAATCATTAGGCATCATTTTATTGATTTTGTTTCTTTTTTGTTTTCTTTTTTGTTTGTTTGTTTTTTATCAGTAATAATTGGTTTTATCCTAGGTCTCTGGGCAATCCCACATTTTGTCTCTGTTCTTCCAGAAGGTGTCAAGAGTAGAATTCCTTGAGGCATGGGCCTCAACCTTGACCAGTCATTGGTTAACCACTTCCACATTTTCTGTGCCAATTTTACCTCAGGTCATAATGCTGGTAGGAGAAATTTTAGTTCTAAGGTTTTGTTTCTGGATTGGTGTCCCAAACTCTCTACTGGAAGTTGTGCCTTGTTATAGAACATGTCTTGTTCAGGCTCTGTATCTCCCATTACTACAAGTCTTAGCTATCATTACTCTAATAGATTATAGAAAGTTTCCATTGAACTAGGTTTCTACCTTGCCTGTGAATTAGATCCCTTATTACAACTGTCTATCCCAATATTCTCTCCCTCCATCCTTTTTCTACTTTATCCCTTTTGTTCCTGTCTCCAACTGTAATATCTGTTCTATATTTCCACTTTCTAAGAGATCCATTTATGACCTCTCAAGCCTTCCTTGTCATTTAGCCTCTCTAGATCTGTGCATTGTAACACAGATATCATTTACTTTGCAATTAATATCCTCTTAGTGAGTATATATCATATTTGCTTTTCTAGGTATGGCTTACATCAGTCACAATGATATTTTCTAGTTTCATCCATTTGCTTGAAAATTTTCCAATGTCATTCTCTTTTATCAGCTAAGTAATAGTCCAATATGCAAATGTACATATTTCTTTATTAATTTTTTGGTTGAGTGGCATCTAGGTTATTTCCAGTTTCTGATTATTATGAATAAAGCTACTATGAGCATAGTTTAGCAAGTGTCTTTGTGGTAGAAGGTAATATCTTTTGGGTATATGGCCAGAAGTGGTACAGCTGGATCTTGAGGTAGTTTAATTCTCATTTTTTAAGAAAATTAATATTGATTTCTAAATTGGCTGTACAATATTCATCATCCACCAGTAATGAAGGAGTGTCCCCCTTGCTCCACAACCTTACTAACGTGAGCTGTCACTTGTGTTTTGTTTTTTGACATTCTGACAGGTATAAAATGGAATCACAGACTTGTTTTGATTTGTATTCCCCCCTATGGCTAAGAATGTTGAACATTTCTTTAAGAGATTCTCAATCATTTAAGATTTCTCTGTTAAGAATTCTGTTAGGATTTGTACCTCATTATTTAATTGGGTAATTGGATTTATTGATGTCTAGACTTTTGACTTCTTTATATATTTTGGAAATTAGCTGTTGGATATAAAGTTGGTAAAAATCATTTATTATTTTGTAGGCTTCCTTTTTGTCCTATTTCAGGTATGTTTTGACTTGAATAAGCTTTTCAAATCCATGAGCTCTAATTTATGAATTTTTTTATCTTAGTTGCTGAGCTATTGGTATTCTGTTTGGGAAGTTGTCTCTGTACAAATGCATTCAACAGGATTCCCCAATTTCTCTTCTATCAGGTTTAGTATGTCTAGCTTTATGTAGAGTTCTTTGGTCCATGTGGACTTGACTTTTAAGCAGGGTCATAGATATGGTTCTACTTGCATTCTTCTACATGCCAACATCAAGTTTGAACAATACTATTTGGGGAAGATACTTTCTTTTTACCATTGCATAATTTTTCCTTTTTTTCATAAAATCCAGGTTCCAATGGGTGTGTGGGATTGCCTACTTCCAGAATTGTATAGGTAGCACAAACTGGAGTTTATTTGTTTTTAAATCAACCAAAAGCATGCATAAAGTTGGGAAGCATAAAGATGTGGTGGTCAATATGGGTAGAGTTAGAGAGGTGGGGTCAAATACAATCAAAATGTATTACACAAAATTCTCAAAGAACAAGAACATACATTGGTAGGAAAATAGAGAGAAGGAGAAATATATTTTAAAGTTATTGAATGTAAAAACTGCAAAGCTGATTATTCATATTCTTGACTGTAGACTTCCTAATTAGTTCCCCTTAACACGTTACTGGAAAAATTCAGAGTAAATCTCTTTCCCCTTTACTTAATCTTTGAGCAATCTGTTTAACATGGTTTATCCTAATGGATCAGGATAATACAGCACGAGAAAAACTGAAACTACAAGACAGTGGTGTGGTGTGAAGATCCTGCTTAATTTAGCCTGATCTTTTCTGGGCAAAGTCTATTATGCTGTGAGAAGGAGGGTCGTATTCTTTCACCCAGCTTTGTTAAGCTTCACATTCCTTCCTTTCAGAAAATAGACACTAATGCCTCTTTCCTTAGAGAATTTAGTTTAGAAATGATTTTGTTGTTAACATAAACTTCTGGTAAAAATTACCTATTACTTTATATGTTTGAAAGAATTGTTCTTCCATAATTTTTAATTATATTTGGACATAATAGAACATTTATAAATGTATATACTTTTGATTATTTCTTTCTGGTATAATTTTTAAAAAGATGGTATGATCCATGTGATGGGTATAGGGAATCCAAGATTATTTATATAAAAAGTAGAAATAATTTATTTTCAAGTGATATCAAGTGATGCCATAGAAGAGGATAAGGCAGGTGTGACAATCACAAGGACTAGATCCAGGATGATAACTGGTCTATAGTGATTGCTAATGCTTGCTGGTGTTTATTTTGTTTTGATTTTTTTGTTTAGTTTTTATAGTTCAACTTCAATAACACATACACCATTAGTGGAGTTTTCAACACGATAAAATTTTTTTCCTGAGAAAAATACATGTTTTAGGGCATGTACCTTGGTGTTGGGAATATTATATACAAGGAATTTAAATGGCATTGATTTGAAATAAACTATGAGGCTAGGGAACACACTAAAATTAATTAGGCTTAATGCAATTTAAATTTATCCCAGTAGACCCCATACTGTCAAGTAGAAATGGACAACCAAATTTTAATAGCATTTAATAGCATCTTGACATGTAATTTTGCAATTCCTTTGGCAAGTGTCAGTAGATAATTGTCTGTACCCATCAAGGATATATGAAGGTATAATCATATGTTACATGGATGCAGAATTACCCAATAGGTCTTTTTATCTATCTATCTATCTATCTATCTATCTATCTATCTATCTATCTATCTACCAGTAAAGTGAAGCCCCCAAATTGCACAGGTTCTGTACAGGTACTGATGTTGTCTTAATATAAAGGTGGTAAGACAATTCTGCATATGCATCAGGGTATTTTGTTCCACTCAGTGTAATGTTTCTATCATATATTACTGTATCACCTATTAACTGAGCTATTCTTGGTTACTTGCTTTGTTCTTTTCATCCATGAGTTTCCCTAGTAAGAGAAGCACAATGTCGGAATTGTGATGGCCTCAGTAGTCCCTTTTGATTATTTTAAATGCAGATAAACACAGAAAAATTTATTATGCACATGTGGTTTTAATAATACTTTTTATTAATTTTTAGAGGATTTTCTAATCCTTTTTAACCTCTTCAACTCCTCTAATTCATCACATAAACATTCTACATTCTCCTATCTCTTCTCACTAAATAAATTCCTTCTCATAGGTAAAAAATAAAATTTTCTTTCTTCACTGAATCCAATTTGTGATGTCCAGCCAGTGCCTGGAGTGTGGCCTCCCCGGGCAGGTGGTCGTATTATTAAATAAAACTGACTCTTGCTCTCTCAGCAGATTTCATAAGTGGTAGTTTCCCAGCCACTGATGGGGATTTATTTCCATTTTCTCTTCTCTAGCCTGAGATTTTGTCTGATTTAAGGTTGCTTAAGTTTTCTGTATGAGGTCTCAGTAACTATAAATTCATATGTACAACTATCTGTTGTGTCTGGGAATTTTCTAATTTGTCTGATTTTTTTTTAAATTCCATGATTTTTTAAATTAATTAGAAAAGGTGCTAGTGAAAAAATTTCATAATGGTGAATGAACTCCAAGAGATTTCTCCAGTATAAAGAACTAGTACAGATGCAGGCTCTTGTTTGGATTTATGATTTCCTTATTCTTGTATTGGCATGAAGATTTAAACTTCAGATTTTGTTTAACACTGTGAATAGGTTTGAGATTAAGTCTCATTTGACTACAGTCTCATAGCTGTCCTGTTTGGCTGACCTCTAGGACCTTTCATACATTACATTCTATATCATTTACAAAACTGGGATGTTAAAATGACCCTTCATGTCATAAAATCATTCTTGCTGACCCACAGAGCAATGTAACTTTCTAAATAAATTGATGATGCATAAATTTGGATATAGGTGTTTTTACACTCTCTATTCCATAAAGATCCCTGAGCTGTAGACAGAGAGGTTTAATATGTATGTGCCACTTAGGGCTGAGACTTCAAGAGCCTCCTATTTTTTGTGTTGATCACTTGAAGATGACTGTGTCATCATCTACATCAAGTAGAGGATTCCTTCAAGAGAATTTAATCTATGGTTGTAACAAATAATTCCTTAGGTCTCATTTAGTCCTATGTCTATTTAGTAGAATGATGATATCATTTCTATCTTGGAGTATATGAGCTATTTAACCACAGGCTCTTGACCTCTTTAGTGGTTCCTGGTATGAATTCTTTTCATGGAGGTGGCATTATATATAGTAATAAAACATGATCAGTAAGCATAATAATATCTGTTTTCCTGAGGGAAAACATAAACTAAGTACAAAGATTAAAAGGAGCATGGAGGGCTGACCTTAACACACTGTCTATATATATATATATATATATATATATATATATATATATATATATATTCACCGATAAGTGGATATTAGCCCAAAAGCTCAGAATACCCACAATATAACTCACAGATCATATGAAGCTTAAAAGAAAGTAAGGCCAAAGTGTGATGCTTCAGACCCTCTGGGGGGGAGGGCAAAATAATCATGGGAGGAAGAGGGAGGGAGGCCCCTGGATGGGAGATGAGATGGGAAGAAAAAATGGAGGCAGGACCAGGTATGGGAAGAGACAAGAGAGAAGTCCAGGGGTTCAGGAGAATGAACAGAAATAAATAGCAGTAGGAGTAGGGAACCCCAGGACCCAGTGGGGATGATATTATCTGAAATAATACCAAGAGCGAGAGATAGAACCTAAAGTGACAAGCTTCTGTGGATAGACATGGCCCCCAGTGTAGGGATGGTGCCACACACCCATCTCCAAATTTATAACCCAGAATTGATCCTTTCTAAAGGAAATGTGTGGAAAAATGGAGCAGTGGCTGAAGGAAAGAACATCCAGAGAACGCCCTACTGTGTGGTCCATTGCATCTGCAGACACCAAACCCTGACACGATTGCTGGGGGAAGGACTGAAGGAGCTTAAGGGGATTGTAACCCCCATAGCAAGAACAATATTAATTAACTGGACCACTCAGAACTCCCAGGAACTAAACTACCAACTAATTTTTAAACTGTACATGTCTGAGTATCAATTAATTTTCCGATGCAAATTATTTTTATACTAAAGAAATCTCAGTATAATAAATAAATGATACACGGCACAAGGTTTATGGCAAGGTAGTCTCAGCTTGTCACACTGATACCAGTAACAATAGTAATTCTTGTTTAGGGAGACATGGCCTAAAGAATTACACCGAACATTTCCAGGAATGGTATATGTGGACCAGTCTTTGGCTCCTGTTCCATATGATGCATTATCTGGCATCAGTGGGGAGGGAGGTACTTGGTCTTGTGAAAATTGATGCTCCAAAGAAGGGTTGCTAGAAGGGTAAGGCAGGATTGGATGAGTGGGTAATCACCCTCTTAGAGGCAAAGAGGAGAAGTATGTGATGGGGTTTCATGGATGTGAGATTGGGAAGCAGGATAACATTTGAAAAGTGAATAAATAAAATGATTAATAAATTTAAAAAAAGAAATATACTTTCTATTATTTCTCCAAAATTAGTTCAAATAGAGTCAATAATTAACTGCATAATCTTAGCTTACTCTCCTGAGAGTAATGTATGCAGCCTAATTTCTTCTTATAACCCTGTCTCATTCCAAATATCCAATGGTCACAGAAAGGATTAAGAATTGTGTAAGATTTTCTGTGTAATAATGCTCACAGGGATGGTTAGAAATGGGCTAGGGCACTAACTATACAGTGCACTACTAATTTCTACCTAGAATATTGTTTTATGTGAGTATGCAAGATTATGTAGCCGAGACAGTTCTACATTTTTTCAATTATGGGTAAAATATAAATTATTAAATAGACATTTTATTTGCCCTTGTTAAAAAAGCATTAAGATATCCCATTTCTGGAACTGAATAGAAAATCATTTTTACAGGTCTCATCAAAATTTTGTTAAGCAACGTTGTTGTATGCCGTCTTATACAACTTAGAGTTAATTTTGAAACCGTACATGTCTGAGTATTGATTAATTTTCCTCATGCAAAGTATTATTTATACCGAGGAAATCTCAGTACAATAAATAAATAGTACAAGCACAAGGTCTGTGGCAAGGTAATCTCAGCTTGTCACTCTGAGACCAGTAACAAAAGTGATCCCTGTTTTAGGAGACATGGCCTAAAGACCAGACATTTCCAGGAATGATATCTTTCTATCTACATTTTTTGATACTGGATTCTGCCCCAGTGGGGGCTGATGAATCAACAAGTTCCTTTGGGTTTTATCAATAAGAGAAAGCAATCCTTGTGCCTGACATTTTAAGAATTATCCTCCTTGATCCACAGTCTAACTGTTTATTACAGATCCAGATTGAATCTTTGAGCAGTAAATCATGCCACTCATGCTTGGGGTACTGTTGCTGTCTAGATGAGAATGTCAATGGGATAAAAATTAATAGTGCAGCATGTTAATAAAATAGGGAAATTGCATCACAACGTTAAAATGTGAAAATAGCTTGACCCATATTTTTTCTATTTTCTGCAAAAGAGATATTTTCCATGAGTTTGTAAGAATAACAGTGACAGTAATGAAACTGAAAATATGACAGATGTTAATAAATTAAGGTACTCCACAATGGCTTATAAAATTTTGCCTCTTTGTTGCTTGTGAACTATTGATGAGCTAGCAGTGTTTTAGACCTCCTTAATTTATGATGAAACCGTTTTATTTCTTTCAGCAACACTGGCTGTAATTTCCTTATCTATCACTAGAACGGTTTAATGCCTTCATTAATCCACACATCATAAAGCAGAGAGTGATTCTGATTCCTACTCAGATCATTTATTGTTCCTGTTCCAGAAAAGGAAAGGCTGCTTTCTGCTTCGTTCAAAGCTAGAGTTAGAGTTGGGCTCTTTATGATCTGTCAAATTTACACAGAGAGAATGAATACATGTGGAAGTCCTCTGCTGCTGTGATTTTGATATAATTGTAGATAAAGGCACCACCAGTTTCTAGAAAAACTAAAAAAAAAAAAAAAAAGAACAGTAGAATGGTGGATCTGTGACAATAGACAAAAGCAATAATGAATTTAATACAGAATTGGTTTTTATCATTCAAATCAAGCAGAACACCTTGGAAATTCTTTCAACTTTTGCACCTTTTTCTGTGTAGAATCTATTTTCTAAGCAAGTAGTGTGTGTGTTTGAAACAGCTACTTAAGACAAGGCTAAAGATTCTGAGTTGCTTCTTCCAAAAGAACTTTGGTCCTTATGTATCTACTGAAGTTGTTCAGGACACACCGTAATTAGTATTGTTGAAAACTAGGTAGTAAACCGTTATAATATAATAATAAATGATTCGGTCTCCTAGTGATATGGGGTACAATCACTGATATGGGAATTTTCTAAAATGATTGTAGCATAGAGAAAAGTTTGCACTATTAAGAAATGAGAGCTCAAAGATGAACTGGTGGACTCTTCCTGCTTTAAAAATAGACTGATAATTTATGTCTATGAGGTATTTGGGGGGGAAATGATGGATTCTAGCTGTATTGTATAGTGATATAGAGCCCAACACCAAGAATGCAGGCATAACAATTTAGGAATGAGGAAGCAGGAGATGTATTCAAAGGAGAAACTAGTAACTAAAGATTCAAATAGAAAATACATATTAATCCTATCTGTCATCTATATCCATACAAGATGTCATTAATCTGCCAAAAATCTATCTCATAGAGAATTTTGAGAAAACCTCAAAGCTAATAACAACACAAATGTTCAGAACATATTTCCAAATAATAAATAAACTTAGACATATCCTATGATATAACACCCAATTTTTTCATATATACCAATAAAATGTATTAGTTTTGTGGAGTGCATTAATGATGGCTTTAAAATAATATTACCACAGTAACCCCGCAGTAGAGCAACTTGGTTAATTCAGGTTGAGCTCTCTAATAGTTTTAAGGATTTAAACCATCAATTTATTTTGATTGGTTTATTTAAAAATTATAATCTCTAAATTGAAAATTAAGTTTGGACATAGTATACTATGGCAAGAGTCTCATCTCAGAGTGTAAGGTGGAAATGAAAATTGACGATTTGAGAATCATTACTTTTCATTAAGATGTAAACCAAGATATTGTAAAACAATCATGAAAATAGGAGAAAAAGATTAAAAAGTTTTAGTTTTTCTTTGTTTTCTCTAATTTCATAATATATAGAATGGAATATGATCAAACGTACCCTCAGTTTTCTATTTCTCATCATGCCACATACTCACAGAATAGCCTCTGCCAATCTTATATATATGGTATACATATGTGTATGTATATCTTCATATGTATGTATGTATATCAGTGTGTGTGTGTGTGTGTGTGTGTGTGTGTGTGTGTGTGTGTGTGTAGGAGAATATTATTCAGCTCTAAAGAAAAATAAAATGTGGTACATTTACACAATGGAATACTACTCAGCTATTAAAAACAATGACTTTACACTTGCAGAATAGTCGATTGATTATATCTGCCTAGACAGAGTAATCAGCCCTTAATAATTCTGCAGCACTAAGGTCTGTCAGATGATCCTGGGCCAGAAGGCAGAAGAACAGATGCTCCAACGTTTTGAAGTAGAGCGAGTGTCCAGGTGTTCAGAGGTCTCTATAAATTGGCTAAGTTTTAGAAACTATGATTTGTGCTTCCCACAATTATAGTCAACTCAGTCATTCTGGATTTCTGACGGGGTTGAAAACATATAGCTATTGACCTTAAGAGAAAAGATTTGAGTGGATGGTCGTCAGCTGACATTCATTCTAAAGCCAGGTTCAGAACTAAATGTTTTAGTTAGAATAGATGACAGAGGAGCTGGTTAGTCAACAAAAGGATGGACTGAGTATTAGGACTATCCTGTACCTCACTGGTACAAATTGGCATAATTATGCTCTAATTGAATTTTGAGAGAAAAGTTTCATTTTAACAGGAAGGGTGATGTGTAGGAGGAGCGAAGGTAGGAGGAGTACTGAGAGGAAGAAAAGGAGTAAGAAGAGGAGAAGAGGAAGGAGAGGAGAAGCTAGGTGATGAAAGAGAAAGAGGGGGGAGACAGGGAGGCAGATATTCATGTATCTCCACCAGTCAAAGATAGTTGTTATATCTAGGTTGGGTAGTGGGTTACACCTCTGATTGAACAATACCAAACTTATAAAGCCTATGATTAATATTATTTTAAAAAAATGTATAAATGCAAAAAAGAAAAGGAGGCATGGGATAGGGGTTTCCTAAGGGGGGTGGGGGTAATGGGGATAGGGGATGCCATCTGAAGTGTAAATAAAATATCTAAAAAAAAAAAAAAAAAAAAAAAAAGAGCCAGAGGGGATGGAGGAAGTCAGGAGAAAGTTCCTCTAAATAAACTAAGAAAAGGTAATAAGAACACAGAGAGCAGCAAGCACAAACCTGCACAGATCTGCAGCAGGTCCTCAGTGTACACACCATGGATGGATTTTAGTGTTTTTATGGGATTCCTGAAGGTGTAAAAGAGTGGGTCTCTACTTCTTGTACCTCATCTTGGGCTCTTTTCCTACAGTTGGTTTGCATTGTTCACCATTGATGTGATGGTGATTCTTTTATCTTAATATAATTTATTTTGGTTAAAAAAAGAATAAGGTAGAAAAAATAATGTTTAATTTTGCCTGTCAATATGGAATAATAAATTATTATTTTTAATATGTTTTGATAAAAAAATTTGCAGGAAATAGATGGAATGTGAGAATATGATCCTGAGTGAGGTAACCAGTCAAAAAAGAACATACATGGTATGCACTCACTGACAAGTGCATATTAGCCTAAAAGTTTGGAATACTCAATATACAATTCACAGACCATACGAAGCTCAAGAGGAAGACCAAACTGTGGATGTTTCAATGCTTTTTAGAAGAAGGAATAAAATACTCACAGGAGGAAATATGGAGACAAAGTTTGGAGCATAGACTAAAGGAAAGGCCATCCAGAGACTGCCCCTCCTGGGGATCCATCCCATATACAATTACCAAACTCAGACACTATTGTGGATGCCAAGGAGTGAATGCTGACAGGAGCCTGATATGGCTGTCTCCTGAGAGGCTCTGCCAGAGCCTGACAAATACAGAGGTGGATGCTTGCAGCCATATTGGACTAAGCATGGAATTCCCAATGGAGGAGTTAGAGAAAGGACTGAAGGAGCTGAAGGGGTTTGTAACCCATAGGAAGAAGAAGAATATCAACCAACCAGAACCCCCAGAGCTCACGGGGACTAAACCAGCATCCAAAGAGTACATATTTAGGGGCCTATGGTTCCTGCTGTGTATGTGGCAGAGGATGGCCTTGTTGTTCATCAGTTAAATATATATATATATATATATATATATATATATATATATATATATATATATATGGGAAAACTTCGCTGTAATGATGATGTAGAGATTATTTTACAATTATCCCCTAAAGAACATAGCATTTTCATAATGTTTATGTTGTATTAATACTTACAAGTAGGTAAAATATATGAAAGATGAATATACAATGTGGGCAATTACTATGCTCTTTTAAAGAAAGGACTAAAGTAGATTTCCATGAAGCTACTTTTCTGGGGATACTGGAAGGCAATTTTATTTAATCATTTCTAAGAATATTTTAATAAGCTTCTATTTTTGTATGAAGCTTACATGGTTCTGAATTCCATTTCTCTCCAAAACTTGAAAAATGAAATAATTAAAATTATTTCAGCCAACAAATTTGACAGCAAATTTTAATAATAAAATTCATGTACATTTTCTACAATTATTTTAACAAAGAACATAAATATAATTCTAATACATTTTTAAATGGAAATGTAGAAACATTTAAGCAGGAGAATAAAAGAAAAGTAGACATTTACTTTCCAAAATATTTTAGAGCTTATCTTACACAACCATCAGAATCTGTGGATTGTTTATCTTTAACATATATGCATATGTGTTCTTTAAATTCGACCTCTGATTCAAACTCGTTTTCATATGAATCACCATATATAATATTTTACAACATTTTCAGTATATTTACTTATCATTTCTATCAAAGTTAACTCACTCATATCATGTTTGTCTTTCTGGACTTGGGTTACCTTATTAAGTGTAATTTTTTCCAGTTCCATTAATTTACCTACAAATTTCATGATTTTATTTATTTATTTATTTATTTTTTGTTTTTCGAGACAGGGTATCTCTGTATAGCCCTGGCTGTCCTGGAATTCACTCTGCAGACCAGGCTGGCCTCAAACTCAGAAATCTGCCTGCCTCTGCCTCCCAAGTGCTGGGATTAAAGGCGTGTGCCACCACTGCCCGGCTTGATTTAGGGTTTTTTTTTTAATTTATTTATTTTTTATATTTCATTTACATTTCAGATGCCATCCCCTTTCCCCATTTCCCCTCCCTAGAAAATCCCTATCCCATGCCCCCTTTTCCTTTTTGCTTTTATACATTTTTTTAAAAGTTAATCAAAGGCTTTATAAGTTTGGCAATGCTCAATCAGAAGTGTAACACAATACCCAACCTAGATATATAAACTATGTTTGACTGGTAGAGACATGTGAACATTTGCCTCCATGCCCCGCCCCTTCTCTCTCTTTCTCTCTCTCATCACCTAGTTTCACCCTTCCTGTTAAAATAAAACTTTTCTCTCAAAATGTAATTAGAGCGTAATTATTCCTAATTGTACCAGTGAGGTACATGATAGTCCTAATACCCAGTCCATCATTTTGTTGACTAACCAGAACCTCTGTTATCTCTCCTAACTAAAACACTTGGTTTTGAACCTGGCTTTTTTTCTTTGCTTTAGAATGAATGTCAGCTGAAAACCATCCACTCAGATCTTTTCTCTCAAAGTAAATAGCCAGGATTGTCTATGATATTATAGGTCTTCAGCCCCGTCAGAAATCCAGAATGACTGAGTTAACTGAAATTATGGGAAGCACTAAGCATAGCTTCTAAAACTTAGCCAATTTATACAGACCGCTGAACACCTGGAAAGCCCCTATACTACCGAACGTTGGAGCATCAAATCTTCAGGCTTCTGGCCCAGAATCATCTGACAGACCTTAGTGATGCAGAATTATTAAGGGCTGATTACTCTGTCTAGGCAGATATAATCAGTCGGCTATTCTTCAAGTGTGTCCTTTTCTGGACAGTAATTTGTCTGTAGATGGAGAGAGGCAAGATTTGGTTTATTTTTTTATGCAGCTACGTGACACTCTCATACTTATGAGGTGCTGCATTTTTCTTACTTACTCTGCTGTTGAATGGACATCTCCATTCCACAGCATCCGTGAGCACAGCGTCATTGAACATGGATGTGCAAGAGTCTCTTAAGTAGGACATAAAGTCTGTTTGGTGTCTGCCCAGGAATGGTATAATTGCCTCATATGACAGTTATACTTCTGGATTTCACAGAAGCTTCTAGATTATTTCCAGTTTTCAGGCTCATCAACATTATATTTTACTTCCTTGTTCTGTACATGCAAGCCAGGTTGTGTTACAATTGTATTTCTGATGCTGGTCATTTACACTGCTGTGAGTAGAGTCTTAAAGTAAACACTTTCAATTTGCAATTCCATGAGGATTATGAGTATTGAGGCACTTTTAGAAATGTTTTCTCTCCACTTACATATCTTCTTTGAGAACTCTCTGTCCTGTTCCAAAGTCCAATTTTAAATGTGATAAACAATATGAAAATTGTTCATTTTTATGTGTCATAAAAGTCAGTATCATACAACACCCTGGTGAGAATCCAAAGATGAAGTTTAGGACTTTCCAACAATTCCCTTTACTTCAAGGAAGTAAATATTCAATATGTAAGTTTGAATTTCAGGCAAGAGATAAGCATTGGAGGAAAGAGAACAGCAAGCAAGCACTATGAAAAGAAAAAAATATTTAAATACTACAAATTGTTAAGTTTCAGAAGTTTGGAAAATAGGAAATAATTGATTGTATTAAATCCATCAACCCATGATGGAAACAGTATTTGAAAGCAAGCATCCAAATTGGTATCTGATTTGCTGTGGTTATCAGAGAATCTTAGGTTTCATATATAACATTGTGTTCTGTAATAACAGTTACCTTAGAGTGACTTTAGATTTCATCCTGGCCATTCTCTTTCTTGTGTGGTTATTTAATCACACTGAAATAGCAACAGTTTACCAATTACATGCTAGATATACTCCTTTCCCAAGCTTTCAACTTTCTTGTTTTTTTTTTTTTTTGATTAACATTGTTCTCTAAGAGAAACATGCATTTTGAAGAAGTGTGATCCTCATTTGACTGGTGTAATAATTCTTCCTGTATTCTATTAAAGGCTCAGCCCACCTACGAGTCTACTTCCGCCCATCAGGAGATGTCCTGTTTCTAATATTCACATTTTAATATTAATTAATGCATCACATGCGGTGCATAGTGAAAAGTAAGGGTTAGGAATTTTGTTTTTGTTTTTTTTACTTCATATTGGCATCTAGTTGCACTAGCACCCTTTGGAAACCAAAACCTTCCCCTACAGGTAAGGTACATGTTTATTGCCTCTGAATAAACAGAGCTTTTTGAAACTTCATGTTGTTGCTTTTGCTCTCTTCCCACCTATCTTGCTTTGATTGGTTTGGGAAGTTTAGCCTTGCTCCAAACTATCCACCTCCACATTCCAGTGAATTTTTCTGTGTGCTGGTAATCTCAAGTAAGTTTGCTATCTCCAGGCATAACATAAATATTTTACAATCTGTTTTTGCTTTTGTTGAGATACATTAACACATAGGTATGTTTTGAACCTCACAGCATGTGTTATTTTATTATTTACCTTATATCTATTTTAGCATGTTATGTAGTATTCATTTGTTTAATACAAACACAAGCATACATGCTTGTGCCTGTAATTCTCTTTGTTACCTACCTTCCTTTTTGTCAGTTCATTTCTGAGGGGGCGGCTGTGCCCTTTGCTCTGCAGAATCTCTGTTGCTATTTCCAGGACCTCAGGTCTGTTGGAGACTTTCCTCTCAGCTTTGACTTTCTCAAAGCACCTTCATGCTGTTCTGATTTCTGAAGAATATTTTGAACAGAAGCAGAATTCTAGGTTGACCCTGGTTCCCTCATCTAGTTACTTCAAAGGCATAAACAAATAATTTTCAGAGAAGAATTCAGTGAAAAATCAGTGAAGCCTTGCCTTCATTGTTTCCTGTCCCCACAGTTGCTTCAAAGTATTAGTGTTTGCCTACTGTTATTGCTATTCAAACAGCAATTTGTGATATGTACTTTCTTTGTCTTTTATTATGTCTTCATTTAATCGAAATAATTTAGCCCCTTGAAACATTTTCTGTTAGCTTTAATAATCAGCCATCACATAATCAAATATTGACATGAATTTCATGCTCAGTTTGAATAACTAGTATTGTCTTTTAGAAAAAATAATCTATTCCATTTTTCTATGATTTAGTTGTATACACTCCTGCTGAAAATATGCTACGAAGCCTGCAGTTTTTGTATTATAATACCATTTTTAGTAAAGTCTATTACTTTACAGTTTCCATCTTGGTAGTAGGCTAGTCTACTTTAAATGTGTGTGTAAATGTATTCTAGTCTGCATGTGCATGTGTGCAGTGTGCATCTGTGGGTGTGTTCATATACACATAACATGTGGGTACATGTGAAGTTGATATTGGGTATATCCTTGGATCATTTTCTGACTTATATTGATTTAGATTCTCTTTCTGAACCAAGAAATTAATGATTTGACAGTCTATCTGGCAAACATAGTCAAAGAATCCTTGTTTCTGCTTCTGAAACAATAGCATTAATAAGCAGGTCATTATACCCACCTAGAATTTATGTGGGTGCTGCCAATTTAATTCTGGTAGTCA
>NW_023045379.1:0-95645 GCF_011762505.2 Arvicanthis niloticus | reverse complement strand
GAATTTAATCCTATTCTGTGCAATGGCTCTGTTCTACCTGGTTTGAGACAAAACAACAATGCCTGAATAGTTACTATGTTGCGGCCTGCTCTGCTCTGCCTGGCTTGGCCTTTCAAAGGCTGGGATTAAAGTCATACACCACCACTGCCTGGCTTCAAACTGCCTCTCTGGTCTTCGGGTCAGGGTCTAGAGAGAGAGAGTGGGGAAGAGAAGCAAGGAGTGGAGACAAGACAGATGTTCTGCTCAAGTCTCAAGTCCTTTTTATTGAAGGGAAATCTGGGGTATTTATACACTTTTGCCACGCCCCTTGTAGGTGCATGGATATGATGTAAGCCTTGGAGGCGTGGCTAGCATGTGGATAGCTGCTTTCTAGCTGCTTTCTGCTAAAAGTCGGCTCCCAACACTATTCCACTTAACATTAAGATAGTTCAAGTATATAGAGTCTGCTTTAAAAAAAAATCCAGATTAAAGTAGCAAAAGTCAGTGCTAGTGGATAATATATAAATATATACCTTTCTCTACAGTGTGGGGAGTGAACATAAGTCCCAAAATACTAGGAAATCACTCTCCCACTTAGCTGCCTTCCCAGCTCACAAAGATATACATTTTGTTACAGAAACTAGACCCAAGGGAAGCCATGAAATAGTACTATGAATATGCATTCACCATTTACATTCATTTTGATGCTGACACAATTAATCCCAGTTGTTTCAGTCACCTGGTGGGTAGCCTCACCTTGTAACAAATCCACTGTTGAAGAATTGTAAATAAGGAATTAACAATTCTCTCTTGAGGAACAGAGGGCCATATGCCCTATGACACAAGCTCAAAAACACTTGTATTTGGTTTATGTTAACTTGCAGAATATCTGAGGCATTAAAATGCATAATACATGTGTTTAAAAGGAAAGTAATTATTGAGACGTGACAGCTGCAGTAGGCAAGCCCAGAGTTATGTATGCTCATAATTTGATGAGTTTCATGCTGAATAATGCTGCTAATAACTTGATGTGACATTAATTAACATCTTAACATGGGAATTTCAAAGTTACAATTAAATTTTCCAAATAAATTTCATAAGAAAATATTATTTAAAATCATAACCTGCATGATTTATCAATAGAAGGTCTGTGTAAGTATTAATTAAAATACCTCCTTTCATAAAGCCAAGCTTTACAGAAAACCAATGAATGATGTTTTACACAGGTAGCAAATAGAGACCCTGTGACTTAGTATGGCCCTTTCCTGACCTATCCCTAGTGTGGTCATGTCTGTTAGATCAGTGTAATCTTCCTATTGGATCCATTTCCTTGTGAAAATTAATTTCTTCCTAATACCATTTCTTAATCAAGTACTATGCTAACTGCTTCAGGATATGTGTCTTAAGATGTTGGTGAAAGTTGTTGACATGTGGCTCTCATTTTAATGGAAAATTATGGTGTTCAAGCTGTGGTGGCTCTCCTTATTCTCAAGGGAACAGGAACCGCTAGAGTCAAAATTGAAAACTTTTTAATAAAACAATAATATCTTTTTCTGTTACTTCTTGCTAGTTCTTTTAATTACTGTGCTCTTTTCTTAGTCATAAGAGCTTCTCTCTTTCATCTTCTAGAATCATGGAGAGAAAAGAACTCAGAAGACCTATTATATGATTGGCTCTAGAAAACAGTTTCTACTTAGGCATTCAGCAAGCACTCCATTCATTTAATTTTCTTTCTACTGACGACATGGAAAGGAGTAAAAATAAACAGGTGATTTGTATTTTTCTTTTACTCAAGGAAATAATCCAAATACTGCTTCAACACATATATAATGATGTATCTTGTAATGTCACATCATGATGCTGAGGAAAAGGTTGCCTTATGAGAGCCCATGCTGAGGAATCTCCTTTCCCAGGTACCACCCTAGTACCTAGTATAAGTATAGTATAAAATGAAGTTAATTTGGGTCATTGGAAGTGGTTGATAAGGGAGTGGAGGCAGAGAAAGAAAAAGGACAGAGAAGTACAGAAAGATTGAAGAGAGAAAGAACACGTGGAAAGAAAGAGATGAAGACTGAGTGGGGGAGAGAGAGAGAAACAGACAGAGAGAGAGAGAGTGAGAGAGAGAGAGAGAGTGAGTGAGAGAGAGAGAGAGAGAGAGAGAGAGAGAGAGAGACATAGACATAGAAACAGACACACAGAAAGACAGAAGGTCAGAGACACAGAGAGACAGAGACAGAAGAGAAAGAGACAGACAGAGAATGAAGCCCAGTTTTTTATAGTGAGCCAGGCTTCTACATGGCTGTTTCTAGGTAACTGTGGGGGTGGAGCCTAGAAGAGATACTAATAGTCAATGTAAACACTTAAAATATTGTGTGCTTTAAAATTACAATACACTAAGAATTATCTATATTCAAAATGCTCAGTAGTCATTCATGACTTATGAATATCATGTTGGCTAGAGAAGCTTTGAACGTGTCATGTTTTTCTGAGAGCTGTCTTGTTTGGGAGGGCATGTGACATTTTACTAAAAATAGACACTTGAGAGGGCACATGGTGTTAGAAAGAACATAAATCGAACCTCACAAATAGTGAAAGAACTCTAATTTGCTTCTCAGTTGTTTTTGCTGGTTGTGCTTCTTTGTCTTCATTTGTCTTTGCTAGTCTTCATTTTGTAGAGAGAAATGTGCCAAAGAACTCATGGTATTCCTGCTGATTCTTGCCACTTTTGCTTACTAGCGATGATGATGATGATATAATAATAATAGTTTTAAAACATGGTTTATGCATTTTATTCTTTAATTGTGCTCTTAAATGGGCCTTTCTCTACGAAATATATAGAGATGTTATTGGTTAGAAAAATCATACTATAGGTTGAGAAATTCATTCTTATTTTCTACTTACATGAACCCAATGGTTGCAATCTGAATGCTACTCTACACAGAAAATCACGTCCCAAGTGATTAAACCCCTATTATCAAATATAGGTATTTAATTACTTTTTCCAGGAAAATTTTCAAATTAGCACAACTTCTAGGACTTTGGAGAATTTACAGAGGTGATGTAGTTCCCTCTTTTCTTAAATATTTAGGAAAGTTATATTATCAGTTAAAGGGTTTTGGTTTTCTTTGGGGTATGTGATAATTCTTCGTTATTCAAATTTTGGTAAAGAACTCATCTGAACTCTGATGCACAATTATATTTTCTAACTATTCACTTTCTTACTCATTTATCTTGGGGTCTCTCAATATTAATTGTGTGTAACTCTTAGAATTATATCTAAATTCAAGTGTGTGTGTGTGTGTGTGTGTGTGTGTGTGTGTGTCTGTGTGTGTGTGTTTGTGTTTTAGATAAAAAGTTCTCAGGTGCCAGGGTATCGAACATCTACAAATACCAGCCTACACTAAAGTGTTGCTAAACAATGCCTTTATAGGTGTTATTTAGTAGATCATATTCAATCTGTAGATTTGTATTAGACTCATTTTTTTTTAACATTTTAATTTGTCAAGCACAAAACATAGCTATTTGAGAACTTTAAAATACCTAAGAAAATGATTTCCTGAATCTTGCTCTCATCTGTCATGTTTTGAAAACTAAGAATCTTTGAATTAAAAAAATAAAAACTTATTTTTATCATAAGCTTCCTTTTTTATTGGATATTATATATACATTTCAGATTTTATCCTCTAACCCCCCTTCTCTCCACCACCCAGGAGGCTCCTATCCCATCCCCCTCCTCATTATCATAAGCTTCTTATGCAAATGAAATTTACTCCAACATTTCATTCTTTGATGGCATGCTGACAACAGAGGTAATGCTTACCAATATTTCTTTTTTCAAAAATATAACCATTATTGTAAAAAGAGCTGGATTAATAAATTATGCAAAGAAAATGGATATTTTCTTGTTGTTTATTATCTGATCAGAGCAAACCTGCTTTATGTTAGAATCAGATTTAATATTATTGCCTATGATTTAGGGTTTTTTTATTGTTCCAAAAAATTGTAATTTCATTTTATTAAACTTATTGAGAAGCCACCACAGAAATAAGATGGATCTGGATCTTTCTAAAGACTCTGTTTCTCTATGATTTCTTTGTATTTTTTGAAATACTGATAATAAAATTTTAGTGTCTTATGAAATTCAATTTATGATGATTTTACAGAGCTTTAGGCTTCTAAAATCCCATTAACTTTTTAGAATATCTTCTATAAGATCTTAGAAAATAAATATTCTAAAATGGAACTCAGGAAAGAGACAAAACAGCATTCTGTTTTTCTATTAATTGCCCTTGGGGAAGAGACACCAATCTTTATTGCAATGGTTTTACCTTAAGGATGACACCAATGCTAATTAGTAGAAAGGAATTCTTTTAATAAAGGATTCATATTTAAAAAACACTTTCAATATATTCTCACTAGATAAGTCATCTTTAAAAACAATAAGTTTTAAGGACAACTAAAATACTGATGATGTTTATCCTCAGACCAATGTACTTCTGGACTTTATTAATTCTTTCCTGAACAATGTAAATCAACTCTGCAAATGGAGGTTGAAACCCTGGCATTCCTAACCAAAGATTACCTAATGAAAGGTAAAGTATGTCCTCTTATATGCGACTATTTCTGTCAATTTTGTTTAATATACCTTTAATCTCTCTTAAAATTTCATTTTGAATGAGATAAAATTATTTCTAACTGCAATGATGATTTCCATCAGCTTTCACTATAAGATAAACTATTTTCCTTAAATATTATACATCGAGCATACCCCAGGCCCAAACTGGCTATCAAAATAAAGACTGATGGACCATATGATCTTATCAAGACCAGCAGACACTGTGATCCACAGCTATGACAAAGTGTTCCTAGTTAATAGTTAAATAATTGTTCTTTAGGCAAAATTTTGTAGCCTCAATTTTAAAACTGTTTTTCACAAAATGTATTCAGTCCCATTCTTATGACATCTTTATTGTAAGAAATTTGTCACAACATGCACTGCAGTTTCAACAGTTGCTCTACTGCCAGACTCAAGATTGGTATTTCTGGTAATTAGCAAACAACTTACAGGTTGTCATTAAAAAAATAAAGATAATATACAGACTTCTGCCCTCACTGATATCGTCTCCAGTAGTTCATTCTTCCTTGAAAGATGCACTTACTTTAGGGCAAGAATTTCCCTTGTGTACTTGAACTCTCTCCAGGGTGCATCTGAGTATGGTTAGCAGTATGGAGTGGTAAGTGATCATACTATAATTAGAATTATAGTATTCTATAATTAGAAATATAATTAGAAATATAATTCTATAATTAGAAAATCTGGATTATCCCTACCTTATCCCTACCATCCAATTTGATGATGATCTTCACACATTGCTAAGATATTTTGAATTTCTTTCTCTGAACTCTAAAATCAGCATAACATTAGCCATTCTAAAAGACTACCAGGAGTAGTAAGAACAATATAGTTGTAGCCAAGTCATAGATCAGGACATCAGTGAAAGACTTCTATTGGGATTCAATGAATAGGATAGTTGTAAATCTTGTGTCCATATCTGGCCCTGTGAGTGGGTGTAACAAAACTTATATAAACTTATTAAATAACTGCTAAAACATGTCAAATTTAATGCTTTAGCATACGTTTGTGAGTATGAAAAGTTTAGCACTTGCAATGTCAGAAGGAATGTTGTGCATGCCAAAATTTGCAAGATTATTGGAATCATACCACTCTTAACATATCCTGTCAAATAAGTACTGAGAATCAATGTATATTGAAAACCACTTTTACATTCTGTGTTAAAAAACATATGTTACCTATTTTAATTCATTTTAAGGAATGAACAAATAAATTCAGGGCCTAAATTTTATCTTTTTCAAGAAATTACTAAGAATGTGAGAATATCAATTAAAATTCATATAAGGATATAATTTTAAATGGATACATGACATTTACAATGGTCATTTTATTTTATTTTTTTAGAAGCCTGATATAGCTGTCTCCTTAGATGTCTGCCAGAGCCTGAAATATACAGAGGTTGAAGCTCACAGCTAACCTTTGAGCTAATCATGGGGTTTACACTGATCATTTTAAATCAGTGGTATTTGGGGTCTGATGAAAAAAATATAATAGATAACCTCAAAAACAGAAATGTTAGTCATCTAGAGAATCAATGAACAAACCATACAAAATACAAATATGATACAAATCAACTCAAAGGAAGGCCATTTTTAATAGACAAGGAGGAGAAATCAATCATTCTCTGACTCAATCAACCAATCAAACCAGCCAACCACCACCACCACCAACGACAACAAAGCAAACCATAAAATAAGTATAATAAGTAAAATAAGTATAATAAGTAAAATAAGTATATATAAATCATAAAATAAGTATAGACTAGATAGTAAAGGATATTCCTGGGAGCCTTCACAGTTAGATGCCCCCTTTTGTAGTTTCTAACTATATAAAGCTGTTTTATCTTAGTTGTTACACTATAACAAAATGCCTGAGCATGAAAAATTTAAAATGAACATTAATGTGTTCAGTATCCACATCTCCTGAGGGTATTCCTGATGAAGGGTGTCATGTGATGTCAGGAAATGCACAAACAGTAACTGGGGCCAAGCTTATTTTAGAGATAGTCACTTTTACAAGAACCCACTGTAATGATAACTAACATTAGTTCATTCATGAAAATGAAACTTTCAAGACTTAAGAAACTCTCACTTGATCTGTGCCATTGTTGGTTAAGTTTCTAAAACACAAAACACTGCTGAGACACATTCAGTACAAAGCAGGATCCCAGGGTAATCCAAAGAAAGATTCCCATAATTCTGGTTGTTGAAGTAGGGGCAAAAAGGGAAAATAATTCTTGGAAAATATGCTCAGAGGATTCTCCATAACTAAGACTCACTCCTTTTTACATTGATATTATATCCTACAAACTTTCCTGAAAAGTGTTTATTAGATCTCAGTGTTCACTAGTAGATTTATAAGAGTTTTTAAGTATAGAATCACATCATCTGCAACAGAGATAGTTGAATTTATTCCTTTGTATTTTTATGTATTTTGTCTGATTGTTATAGCTAAGACATGAGAATTTTACTGAACAATAAAGGGCACTGTCAGCATCTTTTCATCGTTCATGGTTTTTAATGAAATTATCTCAGTTTACCTCTGCTTAGGGGATGTTCTCAATAGATTTACTCGATATAAATTATGCTATTTTGAGGTATGCTCTATTTTTAATATCAGAGAGACTTTTATCATAAATTCATGTTAAACCTTGTCAAATGAATTTTCTGCATTCTTTGAGGTATTAATGTGATTTCTACTATGAAATCTGATTATAGGCATATGATCCTTATTGATTTAAGTCTGCATGTATGGTATGTTATATATATATATATATATATATATATATATATATATATATATATCCAATCTTGCACATCCTAGATGGTCATCCATAAGATGGTCTTCTCAATATGTTCCTGAATTTTTTGAGAAAGTTTGAATCTACATTCAGCAATGAAACTCCTTTTCCCTCTCCTTTCATATTTTGAATGTTATTCTCATTTATATACCAAGATAATACCAACATCTTAGAATAAATTAGGTAATACTTCATCCTTTTCTATTTGATCAATGAATTGAGATGTTAACATTGGATATTCCTTGAAAGTTTAATAGATTTTATTGTGGATATATTTGTTTCTGTGATTTGTTTGTGTGAAGACTTTTGATTGCAGCTCCACTCTCATTGCTTAGAATGGGTTTGTTTAAGTTATGAGTACCTTCTGGTTTTGATTTTGGTAGATGATATGGATTTAGAATTCTATGCTTTCCTGCTGTTCTGTATTATAGACATATGCCACACATTGTGCATGATGTTTAGTTGGGGGTTGGGATTAGGACCTTAAATTTTCATGATTATGTGCAAAGGACTTTATCTTTACCCGTTGAGACACTTTTTTTTTTTACCCTCACTAGTTATTTTATGGATATTGTATCTCATAGTTGGATGGTTAGTACACATAACACAAATGTATTATTAAAGGTGAGAAAAGCTGACAATGAGATCAAGATAGCATTTGCCTAGGCCATGTACCATCTATGCACCTTGAGCAACTTACTTAAATTGTATTATTTTGTATAAATCATGATTGTAGCTAATAATGTACATCACCTAACACAGGGAATGTATGATACTTGGTAAACCTGAGTGACTGTAAATATATTAGGTATTGATGCTGGTGTCAGTGTCAGCTGGTATGTCTAGACATGCCCTCTAGACACTTTTCCATCCAAATTTAATTAACCTCAATGTTTAACCTCGAAAGCAAAGAAGCTCTCAAGTCTTCAGCGTCAGCAGCTTGAATTTATAACACTTCCTAATGAATAAAATAACTGGTCCACAAATAGATGATTGGCATTATGAATCTACAATAAAACAGAAGAGGGGTTGCCAGACTCTCACAGTTTCAGTATCATTTGTTCTGAAATGTTTTGTGATGTGAGGGAAAAGGTGTGGCCATACACAACTTGTCCTTTCATGATCAAGTAAAATAATTAATTGTAAGTTCAAATACAACAATGCAGAGAAAGATCACAGTCTGAGGCCTATAGGGGTTGGGCTTCTTCATGTGAAATAACCACAGTGAAATGAAATGTTATAGCATCACACATTTCAGGTGATTACTATAAATGTAAAAATAAATTATTCAAATATTAAAAGAAACAAGACAAATATTACAATAGATTATGTGCACAACTGTCTACAGGCTACCAATTCAGGCATTTTCAGTCCAGCCCTCTCTAGACTTTCCACGATAGGTCTTAAATTTATTGTCCTAGATGCTTACTTAATTTTACCAACATACCCCAAATAAGTGAAGTCTCTCACAAGCAGTGAGCAGGGTTGTACAGCTAATTAGAAGAGATTTAAGCTTCTCACAAAACCCATTCAATTAATGCCAACTGAGCTGATGAAGCAGGAAGTACAGCTTGCTGGTAGAAACATCAGATAGATCCAGAGTTTAAAGTCGTTGTATTCTGATGCAGTCTTTAGTCTCAAAAAATCCGAAGTCCCTATTCAGACAAGTTAAAGTCTCAGAATCACAAGATTAAGTTGGGGATCTGGGGTTTACATTCAATCCTCCTAATTCTAAATCTGCAAATACTTCTTATATGTTAACAGACTTTCCATGAGCGTGGGGAAGCTCAGGAATTGGAAGTTTTTAAAATATAATATTCACATATATCAATTCAGATTTATGGATGACTGTAGGAAAGTTAATCCTTATGAGTCTTGACAAACATATATATATATATATATATATATATATATATATATATATATGTAAAATATATTATGTATAATATATATTATTACACACAATGTCATGTTATGAAGTTTTTATAAAATTTAATCAGCTAGCATGTGTACACAAGTTACCGCAATGATTCATATAAAGTAAGTGTTCAACAATTAACTGTTGTCACTCTTTTCCTGGAAGATTTCTTTTTAAAACTAAACGCACACTAAAATACAAGCTGAGGTTGCCCTCTAGGAACAACACCACAGCAAAGGAAAGCCTCTTCATTTCTTCCAAGTGTTACATTACACTGGGGCTTGAAAAGACTATGTCTGAAATTCTGAAGATTATTTTCTACTTTCTAAAGAAAGGAGTGAAACAGTTTTAGTGAATTCATTAATAGACCTCCCTTCCAGATTTAAAAACTATACTGGCCACCAGCAGTCACACTTGGAGTCAGGAATGGGTATTTTGTTGGACTACAAACACCCATTGTTCACGAGTAATGAGTGTGAAAGGTAAATGAAAGTTTTCTCTTGTTCTCTAGAGGGACACCATCAAGAAGCCTGCCAGGTTCTGGGAGTTGGTCACTCCAAAGCATGTAATTCTTAACGTAAAATTTATATTACACAAAAGATACCCAGAAAGACTATTTAGAGGCAAAATTTGTCTCCTCCTCTTCCTCTTCCCCCTCATCCCCCCTACTCCTCGTCACTTAACTTCTTTTCCCCCCAGCAGGGGCAATTGAAGTACTCTGAAACAACCAAAAATAAGGGATTTTTTTTTGCAAGAGTTCCAGGAAGAAATATTTTCACTTACATGTGCTAACATTTTCATACATTAATTTTTTCCTTGGGGGAGATGTGAGGGGCTACTAGATATTAATAAAATAGCTCACAGGAAGCCTTTTCCTTGCTTGTGAATCCTGGTGCAAAGAAAGAACAGGTCTGGAAAAAGCCACCGACAATTTTGCATAAGTCTTGAAAGCTAGATATTGCCAAAACCAACTTCTGTATCCCCACAGGCCTTTCCTGCACAAAGAACAATATTGCCTTGAATGAGAAAACTTAGAGGAAGATTGTTTGAAATATTCTTTCATGTGGGAAGTTCAGGAAGATTTACAAGCACCTACCTGACCTTCTTCAAGGAACATTTTGATTTAATCTCCTTCATATTCTTCTTTTACTACAAGCTTCTTTGAAATTTCCTCAGAAAGGGTGGAGTATAACTCATGAATAAAATTTGGTCATTGTACAGATGACGGGCAAGCTCTGAGTCGTTTTAGAAGAAAGCAATCTAATGTATTCTTCCCAAGGGTGAGTCAGTCAAATGTCCCCCGCCTCTGGATATTAAAAACACCATTCAATACAGCAGCAACTCTCAACAGCAGTTTCTCTCCATATTCCTTGATTTGCATTCTAGTCCAGTCTGGGTTCCAGGCAGTATCTGTCTTTTGCACTATCCACACTATTCTTATTTTCTCATCTGATTGTATCAAACATATGTTCACATCTGTTCCTATACATAGGATATTCTTTCTTTTTAGAATGGCCTAAACTTTTATTTTAAAAATCAAAATAATCTCAGTTTCGCCAAAGAAATTTCTTGATACGGTTCACGTTAAATATTATGAGCCTGTCCTTCAACAAAATAGAAAAACAGATTACACATTCACACACACACACATAAATCCACACAAATACCCACACACCTACTTCACATGCACATACTTCACAAACACACACACACACACACACACACACATGCATACACATATATAAATGCACACACATATGCACACATATACACACATACTTCACATGGACACACTTCAAAAATGCATACAATATACATACACAAACATTAATGAACACACATTTCACATAGATACTATGGTAACTAAAAGACAACGTTACTTTTAAATGTGCAACAAGATGGAACAAAAGGTAAATAAAATATTTCCTATCGTGGCACTGTAGATACAGGCTATCAATAATAGAGCAGCAAAGTCTATAGTTAAGTTACAGCTTTAGTCCGTACCTTGGCTTACAGTCCATCCTCATCTCCATACAATAAAAATGTGTTATTGGAAATTTGACTACGCATTATTTGTTTCTTGCCCTGTAAAAATAATTGTGAATAGCTCTAGGATTTTTCCTAATAGCCATTTGTGATAATAAATCCAACTCTTCCAGCTAAACAGGTCAAGGAAATAGCCAGTGAATGCCACATGCAGAATTTTGATATTAATAATAAAAGGGATGGGCGTGGAGAAATGGACTATGAGGACACACAGAGAGGGTTATAAATATTCTTTTCTCAGTTACTGTCACAAAGAAATGTAGTCACAAACAGTTTCTGGGCATTCTAGTTCCAGGTATTAGGAATATTAAGAACATAACTGGGTAACCAAAATAGAACAAGAATATGAAGGAAAAGCTGGTTTCTGCATAATATCCTGAAGTCTGCCCATCCCAACAAGAAAGGCTCAAGGAGGCCCTTGCCTCTGTCCTCACAACTGAGCTCTGAGTACAATGAATGATCTGCCTGAAGTTAATACATACCCCTGGTCTTGAAGCACACCATATCACCTTCCTTAGCCAGTTTATATTAAAAACACTATGCTGAATGTATGGACTTTCCTTTGGAGATCAAGAGTAGGATAATTAGTAGGACATATGTTCCCAATAGATCTCAATTGAAAACTCTGGACAGCAAGGATCAGGTCGATTACATTGTACTGTGATGGTTTATCCAGATATCAAACCTCTTATTAGGCAAAGAAAATTGTTGCAACCGGCTCCGCTCTACCTGGCTTGAGACAAAAGACTTAACAATGCCTGAATAGTTACTATGTTGCAGCCTGCTCCGCTCTGCCTGGCTTGGCCTTTCAAGGGCTGGGATTAAAGGTTTATGCCACCACTGCCTGTAAACTGCCACTCCAGTCTTCAGGTCAGGGTCTAGAGAGAGAGAGAGAGAGAGAGGATAAGGGGAAGAAACGCAAGGAATGGAGACAAGACAGAGGTTCTGATCAAGTTTCTTTTATTGAAGGGAAATCTGGGGTATTTATAAACTTTTGCCACGCCCCTTGTAGGCATGGCTAGCATGTGGATAGCTGTTTTCTAGCCGCTTTCTGCTAAAAGTTGGCTCCCAAAAGAAAATATTTTCTTTTCTGTAATTATATGCATCATGAGCAGGGAGACTGCATAAAGCTTCTTCTGAATCTCTTGCTGTTCACCTCTCTTTACACAAGGCTAGTTGGCCCAAAAGCTTCCAGAGGATTCTGTTGTCTCACTTCCCAAATGACCGTAACAGCACCAGGGTGGCAAAGTACATTACAGTGTTCGGCTGTTTGTGGGTTTTGGAGAGCCCAATTTCAGTACTCAAGCTTGTGTGACAAGTGTTTTGACCACTACACTCTGTTTCTGGTCTTTATTTTCTTTTCATTTTCTAACCTGATGTGATTCCTCTGGGCTACAGAGTAACCATGAGCAGAGGAGTTCTGGATCATTAGGCTCATTCTAGGGAACTGCAGATGCTGACTGTGTTTTCCAGGACCCTGACACAGACAAAAGCAACCATGCCTTCAAAAGTCATATGCTTTATGAATTCTGTTACTATAATTAACATGACATTTTTCTTTAAAATTATTTATGTTTCCAATAATCTTCAGGGGATATCAGTTAACCATGTTAATCTATATTTTTTTATTATTTTTTTTCAACGAGATTTTGATTGCTTTCAATAGGGATAGTGGCAGGTAGACCCTTTGCAACTTAATATAATTAGCCACAAAGAAGCAACTTTATTTGACAGTTAAATTACTATTTGATAATGTGCTGCTTAGAACTTTATTCTATTACACATAATTCAGGATTGTGAAGACTCAGAATTTTATTTTGATTTACAAGTATTTTATTTTTAATTGAAATAGAAGTACCTCACCTACCCCCTCCATTTTCTTCTCCAGGCCAGATAACCTTCTTAAAGCCCCATACACACTAAAGGACCCCACTTTTAGGTTGTAGTGCTGTTGACAGACATTATTGACATTCTTTTATTTATCTTGAGATTATAGTATAATTACACCATTTCCCCCTTCTCAGCCTTTCCATATCCAACTCCCTGTTCTCCTTAAAATTCATTGACAGTCTTCATGATGCTCTCTTTGTCATCCTAATTTATTCCTTTGATTTAAGTCCTGAATCACATATAGTTTCAGTTTTCCAGCTCTGGTTCCTGCCCTCTGTGTTGGCATCTGTCCTGTAGCTGTGTTCCCTAACTAAACTGAAAGTGAAAATATGTCATTTCTAAAATCGCATGAATATGTGTAATCCAAGGAAGTAGAATCTAATCATTGGAGTGCTTTCTTTCCCTGGAAAGGTACTTGAGATTGGAAAATGAAGATTGTTTGAACTCAACCTGGACTTTTTGGAAACTTGTGCTTTACTTTGAAGTTCTGTGACAAAAGAACCTTAAAACATCTAAGATTACATAATTATACTTCACAATTTTCCCTCATTCTTGAAATAGTTTGTAGCAAATGCTATTTAATCTTTATTCTCAGTCTCTCAGGCAAGCCTCAGACGATAAGCTTATTTTAAAATCTCAGTTTCCTAAACCTCACCAGACACAATATTTCTTCACTAATTAATGTGAGCAGTAACTTGGCTTTAAAAGTTTTATTTTCAGTAAACTTCCATTCTATTAGCCTATTTCCCATTGCTAAAAATACATTGTCATAGCCATAGGAGTCCTGAATAACAGAGACATATTTGGGATATAATTCTGGTCTAAAGTCAAGGTCTAAAACTGGTGATAGGCCTGTTGGCAGCGGAACACTGACTCAATGAAGAGCATCTTGGGGCAAGAGAAAAAGAACATACATGTGTACTCTGGTCTTCCTCTCTCAAAAGTATCAGTATGTATTTCTTCTGGCTCCCTGTGGTCTTATCTAATATTAATCATTCCCGCAAAGATCAACAATATAAAGTTTTCACCCACTTAAGACTTCAAGGAGGGCTTAAATTTGGACATGAATTTCAAGGTAGACAAATATCATTAAAATGTGAACATCATTAAGTATTTGGTAGAGACATGGAAGTAACTTCATAGGCCTATAAACACCTGAGAGTCAAAGGCTGAAAACCTGAAAAAGATCTAGGTATGGCAAACATGATCCCAGAAGACTTGTAAAAATAAACATATTTTGAATCAAGTTTATCCTCAGCAGATAGAGGAAGTAGACAGAAGTAGGCAGGTGAACATAGTTTGAGATTAGACTCCATGCACGAAGACCTTGACAATGGGTACTTATTTAAATGTTAAAATTTTATACCCTAGTTACTCTGCTTCTGAAGACCTGCTTCTATCCCCTAATGGAAATTTAGAAGTCCCATCCAGAGGATACCTTGGTGCCAATGAGATCTGTGAACAGGAGTAACTTTCCTAACTTCCATCAGGCTTAGATTCGTCACTTGTAAAATGAGATTCATGTTATCTACTTCATAGTGCAGTTCTGGAGAATTAATTTTATGAGATTACAACGGTGAAGCTCATACAAAGAAAGGACAGGGGACTTAGGAAGCATCAGTGACTGGCAACTCTACTTCTATTACCTTAAAAAAAATTGGTTATGTGGCTCCCCTGGTAACACAAACAGACTTGTACAAGATCATCGCCTTTATTTGAGGCATAAATCTTTTCACCAGTTGGCCCCAAACTACTTCTCTGGCTTCATTTCCTTATATTGTAATTTCCCACAGGCTTGTGGGCTTCAGGCAAGCTGTAATTTTCACCTTTCTCAGAGCATGTAATATTACCTTTTTATGACTCCCTTTCTTTCCGAACTTACTATTCCTTTGATGTGTAATGTCTGTGCCTTTTCGTTCACCCAGGAGATGCCAACTCATCCTGCAGGTTTCTGAAAATGGAATCTATCTGGTAATGCTGCACTTCATATTGTTGGAGATAATTAACTGCCACACTTACATCTACCCCATAAATATTTGCTTATACATTATGATTACTTACTGGCAAGGTTAAGTGATTTGTGTTGTGTCATGCTGTGGGTACTTTCTCTGTGTGATTTCAACACACTACAGCATGTTCAAGACAGGAGAATTTTATTCTATTTCTAATTGTTCTGATAAGCAGTGATAACATTATTAATAACAGTTTATGCCTTCATGTAGTTGTTATTCAACCATGATCATTGGAGAGCTTCCATGTGATATTATTCCTATATTTGCCTTAAAAATAATAACTGGAAAGTATTAAAAAAATCACAGAAAATGATATTATTTGAGATTGTCTCTTCTGGTACACTCCTGCATAGGAAGATGTACATTGGGGCACATATTTTATGGTAAAACATCTTGGAGACTCATGTGGAAATGATTAACAATTGAAAAAGTATAAAGTGGATTTGTTTGAATAATTTAAGGATTCTTGTTTAATTATTGTATTTTAATAGAAATTTAAGGTTTTTATTTAATTATTTTATATTGATAAAAAATTTAAAGATGTTTTGAATTATTGTATATTGATAGAAATTTAGGGCTGTTTTGCTAATCTGTTGTTTGACTATATTGTACGTATGCCATTTATTTAAAATAAGACGATTCCTACAATTATTTCTACTCAGTGTAGTTTGTTATTGTTAGAGAAAAGAAAAATTTTTAAGCAGAAAGGGAGATATAAATTGAAAGCTACTGGTTTCTTTGGAAAGAAAGCTATGTCAAATGATGTTTTGGTGGGGCACAGAGGTGAAAAACATTTTCCTAAAGCAGATGTGTGAAAGACTGTTTTCCTGAAGCAGACATACATGAAAGGATATTTTTCTATATCAGACATCTAGAAGAACTCATTATGAAAAAATATAAATATGACCCCACTGACAGTGGGAATTGGAGCACTGGTTCACTTTGCTTCACCTAGCTATTCTTTAGTGATGGCAGGCATATATTGGTTCACCTTACATTGGGTTGTTGAGCTCTGCTTGTGGTAACATCCCCATTGAGAGAAACTGGCCAATGAACTTCTTGTGAAGTTCCTTCGGGTTCTTGCCACTTCCACAGACTCAAGCCAGTTGTTGAGTTTCATTGTTCTTTCTGGCTTAAACTGCAGCTGCTGATTCCTGGGTGGTGTCTTTCAAGTGGACTGGTCTGAAGCTGCTGATTTGTGTTTGATGTTTGCTAGTGGACTTGACAGAGAACAACAACATTTCGACTTGCCCCCAAAGAAGTATTTCTAAACAGGTCTACTTCACACCGCCTCCGTGTCCTAATAACTTTTTTTTTTTTTTACTACTTCTAGAGGGTGATGGTTGAACCCTTATTAAAGAAAGTTGAGAAAAATTTATGCCTACAAGTGTATGTAATGGTATGCACCTATGCGTTTGAAGTTAAGAGGTGAAGCTTTGGTGTCATTATTAAGGAACTGTGCTTCTTATTTTGTGGATAATGTCTGAGACTCTGGTTTCTAAGGTTGGCTTGCCAGTGGAATACCAGGTATCTACTCTGTTTATGTCTTCTTCAGTCAGTATCCTGCAAGCAGGTACTAGCATTTCCATGGTTTTGATGTGGCTTCATGAAATCTAAATCAGGTTCTCATGACTGTGGAGCAATCACTTAATTTACTGAGCCTTCTAACCAGACCCTAGTTCAATTATATTTGATTGTTTTTATTTGAGAAGCTCTGCTTTGCTTTCTGCTTATTGTATTTATTTTCCTGCCTTTTTTTTGTGAAAGCACTAAAGATATAAATGCTTTTAATATATGCCTATACAATTATAGAAAGAATCATACATCATAAAAGTAGTTCAAGAACTACATATCATGGGGTTCATGACAAGAAGATAACATTCAACATAATTTGTTACACATATTCTACTGTAAACTAGGATGTCCTTCACATGAACACTGTCTAATCATTTTGGTAAGAAGAAGATTATACACTATTCATAAAAAGAGAAAGATAGAGGACAACGAGCATGCACCTTGTTATAGAGCCAGTATAGGATAATCTACACTGTGGTGTATTGAATTTTAAAACACTCAAAGCAGTAAAAGAAATCATGTTTTCTTTGTTTGGATTAAGATGATTAACATCAGAAACCCATCTCTGAAACAGAATGGTTATATTTGTGTTTCAATTTCTACCCTCATAAAACAATAGCACCTGTGACCAGCATTCAATAATTCAGTCAAACAACATTGATTAAATACCTATTATTTACCATTTTGTGCACACATTTTCCAGCAGCCTTACTTCTATTAGGCATTTAATCCCCATAACAACATTGTTGATGCATTAACATTTTATAAATGAAAAGAGATGATGCTTGGAAACAATAAGCAGTTTGCGCAAGATTATGCACTGAATGAATGACCTTAAATCACCTGTTGCTCTGTAATTTTCCAGGGTAAATTTGGCAGGCATAAACTTTAAAGTTACCTTGCTAGAGAACCAGCTCTTCCAGAAAGCCTTCTGTATTGTTGGCTTTTCTCTGTGCCAACTACTAGCATCCTCACCCATCTCACAGCCCCTTTCTCATTGCTAACCAATGATTCATTTACTTCTATTAACCATAGCATGCTGAATGGTAGCACAATCTCACTCTACATGCACTTGCCCTATTCAATCTACCCAGTTCAGGTTTGTTGAAGTATAGATGAATGGGTGAATGAATGCTGTATGATGTATCTTCTCCTCATTAGAGTCCATTACCATAAAGTTTATGGTAAGTACAGCAGACAAATCCAGCTAGGTAATATTTATTGTTAATCCAGAATCTGCCTTCCTGTGTTTCACTCTTAATGGAAGCTTGGTTATATTTGGGCTATAATGGCCAACCTCAGAAAAAAATGAAAAAAAAATCTAGTCACATTCTCCTATGGATAAAAATATCAACTGGATATTGTTATAACCAAAATTTACAATTTGTAATCAGCTGTGTTTTTCTAGATATGCCTTTATATTTTTGGTGATAGCAAGTGCCCGTTTGTTATTTTTCTTCATTTTGTCTATGATGTGACCATAAACAAGGTGAAAGTAATCAATCAATCTTTCAAAGTTGAAACTAAAACTTGCATCCTTAACGTGGTGTTTAACTAAAGACATGCAAGTAGGAGTTGCTTGATGCCTCGAGCATGCACACCAGATTGCAGCCACTTATAGTAACCTAACTATCTGAGTAGAGAAATGTTCTTCAGCCATTAATATTTTTTACACATAACCATATATAAAATCTTAGATAGTAATGCATGTCTCATCAAAAGAATCTCTCCATAATCCTTAAAAGGAGAGAAGAACTTTACAATTAAAAACTGTTTTTACTGGCTCTTCAACTAAACCCTTGGGGACTCCGAAAGTGTTAGTCAGAAAGGCATTAGAAACTTTTTCCATCATTTTGTTGAAAATTACTGTCATTTCTAAAATGTAAGATTTTACTCATGTCTGTAACAAAATGTCTAAGTTTCACCAAGATTTTTATCTTTAATAATATGACACTGTGATTACTCAAGCTCATAGCTGCCTGCTTTTAAGTGAGCATTGATAGCAAAAAGGATGATTATAAAGGAAGCAAAAGGCTGTCGGCTTCGACTCAAATTTTATTCGTGGTAACAAATAACTTGACTTTTCTTAACTTCAAGTACAACCTGTTCAGCTTAGAGATAATATTCAACAGTTCATCCTACCCAATATTATTGTAAGAATAGAGTTAGCCAGTTTCTAAACTCCACAACTGTAGGCAAATACGAAATGCGACTTCTACTAAATCAAAATGGTTTTGTATTTTCTATGTGATTGTTACTCTTGTCTACTCGTTACAGAAAGTGCTCCTTAGGAGGCAAAACCAACAGAGGATATTATGTACAAATATAGAGATGATGAGAACAGAGTACATACTTCAGGAAGCTTAGCAATCTAATCGAGAAAACAGAAAGGAAATGATCTGACGATTGGAATATAATTGAGACTGTGGGAATTGCTATGGGAAACAGGAAGTGCAACATATGAAGGAATACAGAATTCATTTGATCTAGTTATGTTGGACTGAGTTTAGTCAGTGTATGAATCTGTTTGTCCCATCAATATAAATTTTATAATTCCTATAATCAAAAGGTGAATCAGTTCTAGATTCTATAATTACAACACATGTGTGGAAACAATAACCACTTTTCTTCATCTTATCATTACACATTTTGCATAGTCAGATTTAAGTAATTAGTGTACAGGAAACAGACTACATACTGTCACCAACAATTCATTAATTTAGAGAAAGCAGCATCTCTCTGCCCACCTACTATCGCTGTCATTACTCATGAGAAAAACACACTGAGCACAAATTAGATATATTTTTTCTTGCCAGCAAAGTGAGGGTTCTTTATGGAATAATATTTTGAATATATAAAAGCTGAGACTATTTTCAAGATTTGCTTCTTGGGGTAGGCTTCTGTTTTCTCTGTTTATTACAAAGGAGTGGATAAGAATACTTCATGCCAGAAAAATGCTAATACCACATGAAGTAGAAATCTTAAAAATGCTTCTTTATGAACATTAGAGTTATTAGTAGCACCCAAATTTCTTTTTTGAAATTTTATGAATAGCTCTTACAAAGGACTAACATTTCCAGTCTCAGGATACTTAGTCACAACCTCAAATTTAATAAATTTTAAAATATGGTTTATGTGTGCTCAGTCATTCAGTTGGCAATACATGCCTTATAGAAAAAAAAAGATAAATCTCAATAAGAATTTGTTTGAGTATCTCAGACTATCAGCTATAGGTTAAATGATCCAACTTACAACATTCACTGTCCCACAATAACATGGTTACAGTCTCTTTGACATTCCAATGCACCTGACAATATTTTGCAACTTCCCTGGGTAAGATAAAAGGGTTGTCAGTGGTACCCTCTGTTCCTTGGGCAGTGTAGCCTTCTAGTTTTGCTTCTAATTCTGTGTGGCAGATATATAGACTTAAAACCTCATTACATAAAGTTTCTCCACATCTCTCAACAGAAAAAAAAACAACAATGTGTAAAAGAAAGTGATATTGTTCTATTAACATATATTACTAACAAGAAAAATACAATAACTATTTTGAAAATAGATCCAAGATGGTAAAAAACAGTCAATTTGAAGAATATAAAATTTATCTGATGCAAAGAGAAGATAAATTGTATAAAATTGGAAAGCGCTTCAAAGAAGCAATATCTGTTTTTACATGTCAAGTAGTGCAGTGTTTACAAATTAGTGGTCAGAAGAAAGACAACTGTGAATTAGAAAGAAAAAACCCTTGAAGGCTAATGACTTAAAATTTATAGTATTGGTTGAAATTGTTATTAATTTATAGTTCCATAAGTCTCAACAGACAATAAAATGCAAAATATTCATCCACTGAGAAACAGGCTATAGTTGGCAATATAGAAAACGAAGTATTAAGCAACTATCATTTTAAAAGAAAATCTTAATTAATAATTATATATTTATTTATAATTCTGAAGAAAAACAGAATGCATATAGATCAGAAAAAAACTAATAGGCTTCTGTGATAGATGCATGTCTGTTCTTGGCCTGAAAAGAGTAAACCTGAGAATATGAGGAAGAAAAGAGTTCGAGGAGACTGGGGAGAATATTTACTCTACCACCGCTCTCACTTCAGTGGTAACAGTACTAGTTAAGAAGCCTCCAGCATATCCCAAAGTTTCACTAACATTCTTCCTTTGTTCCTTGTTCCAGAGAGTGTCTGAGAAGATGATTTCTTTCCTACACATAGGCCAATGAATCAGTATTGCTTGCCTATACTATCCTAATAAAATTTTTGGCATGCAAAAAAAGAAAAAAACCCGCTAGAGGAAAATAGAATATATGGTGCTTTAGAGTCACAGAGAACTCTAAAGTACTAGAATTTTTTCAAATGATGGACGTGGTTCACATGCTTATATTTTTTTCTACTGAAGTCTTCAGTTTACAAATGCATTACCATTTAAAATAATCATGATAATAGTGTATTGTAAGTAAGTCTTCTAATGCATAGACAAATTCATTAAGTGAACAAATAGATAAATATAAAAAGCATAGAATAACAGATATAATCCACCAGATAATGACTTTGTGTGATGTCTGAATAAATAAATCTGCATTAACTTGCTGTTGATTGTAATAAATATCAGTAAAGGATCTGAGACAATAATTTAACTTTACACTGTATTGTTACACAGCTACCAATAAAGTTGACTGATAAAAATATTATAGTAGAGCCACTTACTGGATTTTAAAGAAGGCTAAAATGAAAAAAATAGAAGAAAACGAAGGAGGGACAAGATATGTAAAAAACACAAAGCTATGTTAAATATATATTTAATAATTAAAGTAACCCCATTACATTTGAAAGTACTAACATGTTCAGATACAGAGATTTCTATGTGGGTAAAATTCATATGACTCACTTGACATCCTGTAGTCAAGAGAAACAACCTTTAGATTTGAGGGCAATACGCTTAAGTTGGAAGTTATGAATATGTAAATAATGTTTTGGAATGTAACCTTCATTAAGAGTAGATATACTGAAGTTAAAAGGACTAAGAAAAGAAATAAAACATGGAAAAGGAAGGATAGGAAAGTTCACATGAGTACAATGAGATCAGAGAAAAGAGTGATACAGAGGACATTACCAGAAAAAACAAAACACAGTTCCAAATCATTAAATAATCTACATATGAAAATATATGTTTTATAATTGTATTATACATAAATAACATAATTTCACAATA
The DNA here is from genome assembly GCF_011762505.2 of Arvicanthis niloticus. Taxonomy (NCBI): domain Eukaryota; kingdom Metazoa; phylum Chordata; class Mammalia; order Rodentia; family Muridae; genus Arvicanthis; species Arvicanthis niloticus. The sequence goes on along the minus strand of NW_023045379.1, from coordinate 73,570 downwards.
AATTAAACTACAGAGTAAATGGATAACAGAAAAATTGGTGAAGTTAGACATTCCAACAGGACCATCTCGGTTTAGGAAATGGTAAACAGAAATAAAATTATGTACAAACCTGAGGAACATCACTAAACACCTTTCTAATGACAGATAATTTCAAGTATAGATCAAATAATTTACTAAAAAAGGCATTATAAGAGAATATAAAAAACTATATTTATTCTGGTCTGCAATCAGATATTCTGTCATGATAATTGAGTTACCAAATTAAAGATCAGTAAGTAAAAGAAACTTAAAAAGCCTGAACAGTATCACTAATAGACGTTTGCCAGGGGTACCTTGGTCAATTCCCATTGAAAGATTGATGTAAAATGCTCATTTTAGAACAACAACAACAACAACAAAAAGGAACCCAAAATAATGTCTTAAGATTTGTGACATTGGCCTAGGACAAAAAAGTAGGCTTTAGGCAGGAATCTGACATTAGGCTAGAACAAAGAAGTAATTTTAGTCAGGAATCTAAATTTCAGGCTAGAACAGGAAGTAGGCTTCAGATATGAAAATGACTTTGGGATAGGACAGGGACGTTGACTCAGATATTTTGTTCATTCTGATGAGTCCTTAGAAACAATGATCATGGGAGTGTTCACGGAATTTTGATTATTGTCGTGCTTGTTCCTTGACTATTTGCATCTATTACTTTGCTAGTTCCTCAACCTAGAACCTACCTGAATACTTAAATGCAATTCAAATGGTATAAAAGCAAAAAGGAGGAGGGGGTAAGGGGTAGGGGTTCTAGGTAGGGGAAATGTGGAAAGGGAATGACATCTGAAATGTAAATAAATAAAATATCAAAAAAAAGATTTTATCTAGATAACCTAAGGAGCAAACTAAGGATAACTAAACATAAAGAAATACAATACATTTTGACAAAATATAGAAAATAGAAAAACCGAAGGTACCATATTAAATATCTGCAACAAAAGAAGAAAATGGATCATAGATGGAGAGCAGCAGTTCTTAACCTTCCGAATGCTGTGACCCTTTAATAAGAAACACTAAAAAACTAAAAAGAGTTTCCAAGAATAATTATGAAACCATCTCTGAAATATTATTGAAGAAATAGATGAGAAAATAGAGTAAACTGTTTTACACCAAGTGTTTGGATAATTTCTAAAATTCAGTAATTAGACAATGCATACCCACTATAAAATAGTCAGAATTTGATACGTGCTTAAAACAAATGAAAAGGTAAAAGGTCAAGAGGGAACATAGAAAGGTCCTTTGCACTGAATTTTATGATATAAATTTTGGTTAAAGGGATTTCATATGTAATCCCTTCATTGCCTATCATTATGTCCTAAATCTATTACATCTCTTCACAATAATTCATTCTCAAAGAAATGATGCAAAATCCCTTGTGTATTCATCCTAACTTTCTTTATTTAAACCTTTTTTTAAAACCTGAGTTCTGTTTGTTTATTCACAAGTTCAACAAAATATACACAAACCTTTTGCATATTTAGTCTTTAGGTGAACTGAAAATTAAAATAAATTTGCATTCCCTACATACTCACTCTAAATTTTATCTTTAAAGAGATTAAAAATACTAATAAGAATATAACTACCAGAATGCCCACTGTGGTTGTTTTATGGATCACACAGAAATAGATAATGAGCTTCCTACATCATTAAATGAACTAAATGAACAAAACAAAAAAAGATTGAAAGCTACAAGAGAGAAATAGCTATTGAATAAAAAAGGATCATATAGAGGGGAGGGTGGTAAAAAGAAGGAAAGAGAGAAGAATTTACTACCAATGCAACGTCCAGCTGGTCACCAGCCATCAGAGTTATGCAGGTGAATTAGAGAGGGCCAGAGACAAGGAATTTGATTTTACATTTTCCATTTTGATTTCTTTGCTTTTGCTCGTTTAGTGTAATGCATGTGTTGGTATGGGTGTGGGAGTGATGCATGCATGCCTTGGCTCATGTGCACTTCAGAAGGAACTTGCAGAATTTGGTTCTGCACTTCTATCATTTGAGTCCATGGAATCAAAATCAGGTTCTTCAGATGGGCACCTGCAGTTTTAACTGCTGATGCAGCCCATTGACCCAGTATATGTTTTTGAAATAGCATACCAACCTACCCTTGGCATGGAAATGCCATTGGATAAATATATTGCTGATATTTTGCTAAGAATTAAAGTCATTTCTTATTTCCCAGGATTTAAGATTGTGTGAATGGTGCCAGAATTGAGTAATCATCCAGCACCTATGATCGTGCTAATTTCAGACAGACTTTGAAAAGCAAGTGATAAACATTGCTATTTATATATGGAAGGATAATTTTTATTTTTATTTTACTTTTTGAGGGTATAATTACATCATTTCTCCTTCCCTTTCCTTCTCCCAAAGCCTGTCTATCTCTCATTGCTCTTTCTTTCCTTTTTTTTTTTTTTTTTTTTTTTTGGTTAAAACACACACACACACACATACACACACACACACACACACACATGTATATGTGTGTATGCTTATGTTCAATTTGTAATACATACATTATTGAAGAACATGGAATTCCCAATATGTCTCTATTATTGACAGATAATCAGAAAAAAAAAGGTTACTCCTCAAGTTAAAGAAAACATATATTGTTCTGTGTTCTGTCTGGATCTTGTTGCCTATAGCTTCCGCCCTTGCAGGTGAATCTTCAACGACACATAGTTGGCTCATTCATTGGTTTCCATTGACAAACTAGAGAGAGCAGATGTTTTTCTTTTATTGTTTTCTCTTATAATATGTGCCTCATTTATTTATTTAATTCAAAATCTAAACTACTGATATGTGTTTATAGTGATTTTCTAATTTTTGTATTAATATACAAAACTATATAACTACATAACTATCAAACTATTATAACTATTAAAAGACAGCGAGTATTCCATTCTTTGTAACCTCCACTGCTTTTGTTGATCAAAAGTTGAGAAGAGAAGGCATTTTAAAAATACTCTCTACTCACTGACAAACATTTCACTATGGCAGGCTTTCTAATGCACTAATAATACAAGCCACAACACATACTGGTGAGCTTCTGTCTTCATTAACACTTTCAATTTTATCTTGTTTATGGTATTGAGGTTCAGTTTTATTAGCATTTGACAGACATTTATTACTAAAATAGTACATGTCATAAAATGAGGAGCAATGATAATATCTGTTATCTTGTTGCAATTCATAATGAGTTGAAAATATAGACAGGTACATCAGAGATAATATCTCCATTCTAGTGTTATTTGGAGATAAATGATGAAATAGACAATATCCTTTAAAATTAATTAAGCATGATTTTACAAAATTTCCCCCATGACTAGTTATAATTATTTCACATTGTGGCAACATATGGCACTACAATAAAAGCTAGCAATAATTATTTTCCATATTTCAAAGATTTTATTTTAAACTTCTCTGTTCAAGAATTTCTTCTAAGCAATCCAGCAGTAAAGTTTGGAGAAAATTATGTAAAATTGAACTCATGACAGTGTATAGAACATTTTCAAATTGCTAGCTACTGTGATCCACATTAGCTTAATATTTGAAAGTACCTTTTTGGCCCCTCACACCTCCTGCACAGTTCCATAAACAATCCAAAAACAATTAGTGGGAAAGATGAAATGTGATTTTTTTCACTTCAAGTTAGAAATACTGCTTAAACACTTCCCTTGTATTTTTTCTTAGTGCTGGAAATCCTTTTGAATTAGTACTGATCGCAGTTACCTGACATAGAATTTGAGATTCAGAGTTCTTTGCACAAGTTACAAAGTTTATAAACAATAAAGTTAGTCTCAAAATCTACCATGCTTCTTCCCCTTAGTATTCTTTGGATATTCATCTCACATCTGAAGATATAACCTCTAACTCTATAACTTGTAGGCTTAGATTGTTCAAAACTCTTTTAATAAGGGTTTTTAATGCTTTAACTTCCCTTCTAGCCCACTATCCACTAGAGATTGTGGAAAGGGACGGGTAATAGAGAAAAGGAGGGTGTGGATGGATTTAGAAATATTTCTTTGGAGCAAATCCAATTTGCGTTGTCAGAATATCAGCAGTTCAGTTCACACGAATCAGCAGTGGCAGCTGGGTCCACTCTTAAACACCATTCACAAATCAGCAATAACAGTTCAATCCAGAAGAAACCTCAAAGTCTGCCAATCAGCCCTAGCTGAAAAAGTGGCAAGAAGCTGCTGGAAGTGGCTAAAAGTCTTTTGGTATGTTTTTCTATAAGACATCATGACTAATGCTGACCAGCAGGGAATAACAAGATGCACCAGTACCATTCTGCATCTTCCACTGTCTGTTGGGCTATATTTATATCCTTTCCAAACATCATGTTTCTTTCAAGCATCTTCTCTAGAAAAATATCACATGCCCTTTGTCCAGACTACACAAAGAAAACACCAAGTGTACATTCTTAGTAAAACATCCTTCCACATAGCAGGTTCAGCAAAAACATTCTCTCATAAGACAGTTTCCCGAAAAGCATCACATGACACAACTGAGTCTCCAAAAAAATAAAAATATTTCCACTTCAATACTTCACTTATCTATGTATGACATGTGTTGGTATAATGAATGCTGTCCAACTTTATTTTGTTTTTTTTAATTGAATATTTTATTTATTTACATTTCAGATATCATTCCTTTTCCCCATTTCCCTTCCCTAGAACACCCCATCCCATTCCCCCTCCTCCTTTTTTGCTTTTATATCATTTGAATTACATGCATGTGTTAAGGTCAGTTCTAGGTCGAGAGTCTAGCAATACAATAGATGCAAATTAGTCAAGAAACAAGCAAGACAATAAACACAACTTTATTTTGCACACTCATGGAGCCACTCATGAATATATGCCCTTCTAGACATACATATTTGCATCTAAATGTAATACAAAAAGCAGATATGTCCTATGTCTTAAATACCTCAAATTAGTTTGTAGAATTTCTTGAACACTACTATTTGTTAAAAATACAGATGAAATAAGAAACCGATGCTAGAGGAGAAATTAGAATCTAGACAAATACTAGATAGGAGCATTTAAGTTATTCTTTTACACTATGATTTCAAAAAAATTAAAAACCATTAACTGATACTAGAAAATAGATAAACAAAACACTAGCAAATTGTCATATGCTTACACTGTCTAAAGTATAATTTAAATATGACAAACGAATAAATATAATTCTTCAGTAAGTAATAAAACATTAATTTAATAAAAAACATTTCTGGACAAGTATTTCTATCTTGGGCAAGATAGTCTCTGTTTCAGTGAACCGTCAGCATACACTGTTTTCATATGGCTTATGAAAAATAAATGTTTGAATCATTAAATATTGATATTATAAAAATGAAATGTAGGAGGATAACTCAATTTTTAGTTTCTATAAATTCTGATGAATCACTGATGATCTACACCTGCTGTGGGAAACACAAAAGTATATGATTTTCAGTTTGACAGAGACTGAAACCTGATTAGTGGCATTAAAGTCTATGCAGTTCTTGGAGAAATTTTACTGGTGGCATGATGGAGAAGAAGCCTATAGCAAATAAAGCACATCCTTGGTTCAGAGACTAGAGATGCTAGGCTTAAGCACTGGGTCATAAGGTAGATATCACCACACCAAACTAATATCTAAACAAGCAGGATCTAGTCCAAAAAAGGATAACATTAAATATCATAAACCAAAAGTATCCAAAAATATAGAAATGTGTGACAGAGTAGGGGTGTGGTACATGCTGTTAATCCTACAATTTAAAGAGGCAGAACAGGTAGATCTCTATGAGTTTCAGGGCACCGTGGTCTACAGAGTGAATTCCAGATAAGAGAAGAGTGCATACTAAAACCATGCTTATAGGTAGATAATAGATGGCTGATAGATAGATAGATAGATAGATAGATAGATAGATAGGTAGATAGATGAGAGACATATGGATTGTAGATTGATTATATACATAATAGTACAAAATATGATATCATTGAAAGAAGGATTACATAAAACAACATATTTTTTTTGTGAGAGATACTTTTTTCTTTTTATTTCTTTTTTTTTATTAGATCTTTCATTTACACTTCAGATACCATCCTGTTTCCCCATTCCCCCCCCCTTAGAAAACCCCTATCCCATGCCCCCTTTTCATTTTGCATTTATACATTTTTTTAAGAAATGTTAATCATAGGCTTTATAAGTTTGGTATTGTTCAATCAGAGGTGTAACCCACTACCCAACCTAGATATATCAACTATCTTTGACTGGTGGAGATACATGAACATCTGCTTCCCTGTCTCCCCCCTCTATCTCTCTTTCATCACCTAGCTTCTCCTCTCCTTCTTCTTCTCCTCTTCTTACTCCTTTTCTTCTTCTCAGTACTCCTCCCACCTTAGCTCCTCCTACACATCACCCTTCCTCTTAAAAGGAAACTTTTCTCTCAAAATACAATTAGAGCATAATTATGCCTATTTGTACCAGTGAGGTACAAGATAGTCCTAATACCCAGTCCATCCTTTTGTTGACTAACCAGCACCTCTGTCATCTATCCTAACTAAAACACTTAGTTCTGAACCTGGCTTTTTCCTTGGCTTTAGGATGAATGTCAGCTGATGACCATACACTCAGATCTTTTCTCTCAAAGTAAATAGCTATAAGTTTTCAACCCCATCAGAAATCCAGAATGACTGAGTTGACTATAATTGTGGGAAGCACAAAGCATAGCTTCTAAAACTTAGCCAATTTATAGAGACCTCTGAACACCTGGACACTCGCTCTACTTCAAAACGTTGGAGCATCTGTTCTTCTGCCTTCTGGCCCAGGATCATCTGACAGACCTTAGTGCTGCAGAATTATTAAGGGCTGATTACTCTGTCTAGGCAGATATAATCAGTCGACTATTCTGCAAGTGTGTCCTTTTCTGGACAGTAATTTGTCTGTAGAAGGAAAGTGGCAATTCTTGCCTAGTGGCTGTCTCACCACAACTGGAGTAACTCCAAGGATGCTCAATTTCTTCTTAGAATTTAACATAGGAAGCTGTCTGGAGCAGACAGGTCTCTAATGAAAATGAACATTAATACTGAAATGTTTGTCATGTCAATTCTAAGGATTTCTGATGTTTTGAAAACCAGCTATCCATGTAAGGTAATCTGGACTGTTGCCTGTTAACTCCACTCAGCTATTTCTAAATAAAACATAGAGAACACCCTTATAATAAACTCCAAGTCATGAATTTGCTATAGTCCCTTAACTCACAGGCTGACCATCTCAAATCAGTTAAAAAAGTTAAAGAAGGACTGGGTCTAAGCTTTGTATTCCTAAGTGTGTTATACTGGTACAATGCCTATGAGAGTAACAATATTCATCTCACTCTTATATCACTAAGAAGCTCATGCCAATGAAAACCTTAAAATTTGTAAACAAAGTAAATTGGTGCCATTTAAGAATTTATATCTTCATCTTGATATTAATTATACAGATTTCTACTAATAGGTTATGGCTATGCAATAAACCCTAGCTAATCCTCTCTATTCCAACAAAACCACTACTTTTCCCTAGGGAGACAGCCCAACATTTACCACCTTAGTCCCCATGCCCAGGGAATAGGGGCGCTGACTCATCATTAGCTTCTTCAAGCTGATTATGGGCGTTGAGATATTAGAAGAGGAGTGGGGGGGGGAGAGCAAGTTGACAATCCTCTGATGCTGTGTCTTCGCTGCCTCCAGATGGAATTCACGGACCTCAGAGGTTTGAGCAGGTCTGCCCAGCTTGCTTGTTGAGTAGATACACCAAGGCTGATCATTCTGCAATATACAATTCTCAAAACAAATTTTAGTATCAAGATAGTTTTTTTTTTAAAGAGGGCTGACATTTTATTAAGAATGTTGGTTCTAACCGCTTTTCTATTTTTCCCCTCTTTTATTGGATATAATATTTACATTTCAAATTTTATCCCCTTACCATATTTCCCCCACCACCCAGGAACCCCTTATCCCATCCCCCCTCCTCCTGCCTCTATGAAGGTGTTACCCACCTACCCCCAGCCTCCCTCCCCACCCTCAGATTCCCCCCCCTCAGTGCTCAGCCTTCAGGGTACCAATGATCTTGTCTCCCACCTATGCCCAACAGGGCCATCCTCCCCTACATATACAGCTGGAGTCATGAGTCTCTCCCTATGTGCACCTGGGCTGGTGGTTTAGACCCTGGGGAGCTCTGGCTGGTTGGTATTCTTGCTCTCCTCACAGGGCCACCAGCCCGTATGGTTCACGGTTCCCTCAATTTACTCTCTAACTCCTCCATTGGGAACTTTGATCAGATTAATGGATAGCTGTGGGTATCTGTCTCTGGGTATGTCCGACTCTGAGAGACCTCTAAGGAGACAGCCTTATCAGGCTGCTGTCACCTTTCCCATCCTGACATCCCTATCAGCGTCTATTTTTGGTGACTGCCTATGGAATGAATACCCAGACACAATGGTCTCCCTACAACCCCCCCTTATGATTCTGACCCACACTTTGTCTCCATATTTGCTCCCTTGGTTATTTAGTTACTCCTTCTAAGAAAGACCTAGGCATCCTCACTTGTTCTTTCTTCTTCATGAGCTCCGTGTCTTCTGGTAGTTGAATCTTTGTTGTTTCAAACTTTTGGGCTAATCTCCGCTTATCAGTGAGTAAATACCATGTGTGTTCTTTTGTGATTGGGTTAACTCACTCAGGATGATATTTTCTAGATCCATCCATTTACCTAAGAATTTCTCGAATTCATTATTTTTAATAGCTGAGTAATATTCCATTGTGTAAATGTACCACATTTTTTGTATCCATTCCTCTGTTGAAGGGCATCTGGGTTCTTTCCAGCTTCTGGCTATTATAAATAGGGCTGCTATGAACATAGTGGAGCATATGTCTTTGTTATTTGTTGAGGCATTTTCTGGGTATATACCCAGAAGTGGTATAGCTGGGTCCTCAGGTAGTGCTATGTCCAATTTTCTGAGGAACCGCCAAACTGACTTCCAAAGTGGTTGTACCAGCTTGCAACTCCACCAACAATGCAGGAGTGTTCCTCTTTCTTCACATCCTTGCCAGCATCTACTATCACCTGAGTTTTTGATCTTAGCCATTCTGACTGGTGTGAGGTGGTATCTCAGTGTTGTTTTGATTTGCATTTCCCTGATGACTAAGGATGTTGAGCATTTCTTAAGGTGCTTCTCGGACATTTGAGTTTCCTCAGTTGAGAATTCTTTGTTTAGCTCTGTACCCCATTTTTTAATGGGGTTATTTTGTTGTTTGGCGTCTAATTTCTTGAGTTCTTTGTAAATATTAGATATTAGCCCCCTATCAGATGTAGGATTGGTAATGATCTTTTCCCAATCTGTTGGTTGCCGTTTTGTCTTGTTGACAGTGTCCTTTGCCTTACAGAAGCTTTGCAATTTGATGAGGTCCCATTTGTCGATTCTTGATCTTAGAGCATAAGCCATTGGTGTTCTGTTCAGGAACTTTTCCCCTGTGCCTAGGTATTCGAGGGTCTTCCCCAACTTCTCTTCTAATATTTTCAGTGTACCTGGCTTTATGTGAAGGTCCTTTATCCACTTGGAGTTGAGCTTTGTGCAAGGAGATAAGAATGGATTAATTTGCATTCTTCTACATGTTGACCTCCAGTTGAGCCAGCACCACTTGTTGAAAATGCTGTCCTTTTTCCACTGGATGAATTTAGCTCCCTTGTCAAATATCAAGTGACCATAGGTATGCGGGTTCATTTCTGGGTCTTCAATTCTGTTCCATTGATCGTCCTTTCTGTCTCTGTACCAATACCAAGCAGTTTTTATCACTACTGCTCTGTAGTACAGTTTGAGGTCCGGAATGGTGATTCCCCCAGAGGTTCTTTTATTGTTGAGAATAGTTCTCGCTATCCTAGGTTTTTTGTTATTCCAAATGAATTTGTAAATTGCTTTTTCTATCTCTATGAAGAATTGATTTGGAATTTTGATGGGTATTGCATTGAATCTGTAGATTGCTTTTGGCAGGATAGCCATTTTTACTAAATTAATCTTGCCAATCCAGGAGCATGGGAGATCTTTCCATCTTCTGAGATGTTCTTCAATTTCTTTCTTGAGAGATTTGAAGTTCTTGTCATACAGATCTTTCACTTGCTTTGTTAGATTCACTCCAAGATAATTTATTTTATTCGTGGCTATTGTGAAGGGTGTCATTTCCCTGATTTCTTTCTCTGCCTGTTTATCCTTTGAGTAGAGGAAGGCTACTGATTTGTTTGAGTTGATTTTATATCCAGCCACATTGCTAAAGTTGTTTATCAGGTTTAGGAGTTCTCTGGTGGAAGTTTTAGGTTCACTTAGGTATACTATCATGTCATCCGCAAATAGTGAAATTTTGACTTCTTCCTTTCCTATTTGTATCCCTTTGACTTCCTTTTGTTGTCTAATTGCTCTAGCTAAGACTTCCAGTACTATATTGAATAGGTAAGGTGAGAGTGGGCAGCCTTGCCTAGTCCCTGATCTTAGTGGGATTGCTTCCAGTTTCTCTCCATTTAGTTTGATGTTGGCTACTGGCTTGCTGTATATTGCTTTTACTATGTTTAGATATGGGCCTTGTATTCCTGATCTTTCCAAGACTTTTAACATGAAGGGATGTTGAATTTAAAACAACATATTTGCACATACTTTTTAATGTTCAGCCCACATGATAAATTTCAGTTAAATTCAGTCACTTTTAGCCAGGTAAGTTGGTAGGTTAGCCACAGATTTTCCATCTCTCCTTTCCATCAAATCTAATCCCCATGTCTAATGCCTAGCACTGCAACAGACCACCTGCTGCCGACTACCTTCCTTCCCACCCTCTCTCTATCTTCAGTAGAGCACAGAGATCATCATCTTCTAACTATCATCTCTCATCATTGCAATATTCCAGCTCCCAACTCCAGTAGGTATTCTAAGGAAGAGTCTGGTCACTTTGGCCAGGAAGCAGGAAGTTTTACTGCAGACCTTCACCTTTCCTTCCACTTCTACAATTTAAATATCTTGTTTCATCCCACGCTATGTAACAGACCATGCACTACAGTTTCTCTTCATTCTTTGTCCCAATTTTCAAGAGTATGCATATCCTGGTGGAACACCCTACTCTCCTCCCTCCTATAAACATCTACAATATCTCCTCCACCTCATCCTCATTCCTAAGAATCAGCTTTCAATACCTAGAAACACATTTACCAGGAGGCCCCAGTGACAACACCTATCAGGATCTCAAATTTTCCTACTAGAAAACAAAGTCACTACTCTCCTCTAAGAATAACAGACAGAAACAAAAATACTCACACACAAAAAAGACCATACCAGATATCAAGACCAGGAATTACAATATACCTCAATATCCAACTATAGCACTGTCTAGCCTATACCCAAAGGATAATTTATCTTATCACAGAGACACTTGATCAACCACTCTCATTGCTGCTGATCTTTTCATAATATCCAGAAACTAGAAATAACCTAGATGTCATTCCACAAAACTTGGTGGGAGCTTCTTGGCCTGGAAAGGGTAGTGGCAGGGAAGACAGAATGGGAATATGGTGGTAGCATTAAAGTTTGAGGGTCTTCGTATGGTCTAGCTTTCTAACTGTACTGAAATGCTGATAATAACTTCTGAAATATTAAAAAAAAAACAAACTTTCGTGCACTTTCTGAGAACCTTTTAAAAGGCTGCTGGTTCAGGAGATTCACACCTGTAGCCTAACAGGAGGATTAAGTAATATGGCTTTTGTTCTATCTCAGCAGGAACTATGACACTCTAACTTTTAACCTGCTAGACAGATGTCACAGGAAGAAAAATAAACACTTTGAAAAGTGATTATAGTGTTTATTACTAATTTGTCGAAAGTTTCCTATGAAAGCTATCTAAGGGGATAAGAGGAAAGATCCTAAGCAGAGAAAGAGAAAAACTGTTCTAAGCAGGGAAAGGGGAAAAAAATCTCTCCTAGCTTTTTCTCTTTGTCTAAGAAGTGTTCTGTCCAAAGAATTTCTCCTTAGCTCAGTTCCCTCTCTGCTCAGTTTTTCTCATCTCAGTTCTTCTCAGCTCAATTCTGACTCTTCTCTTTGTCCTCAGCACTTAAACATATTTCAGAATGCATGATCACATGTTAAAAAGTTCACCACAAGTTCACAAAAATTAAATCATAAATTGAAATAGAAGTTTACAACAGAGAATGTTTACATGCATTTCCATTACCAGTAATTATCTGGCTAAACACCCATCACCTGTCACGGCTCCACAGGTTCACAGAAGATTGGCAACTATAACTAAGTTATTAGTAAAGTTTTGTATAGATAAACCCTGTCAATATTCTATCTTCTGTCCTACCACCCATAAAAAATCGTTAGTTCCTTGTTTATGACATTGGGTTAATTGCTTACAACTTCTTGAAATGTGCTCTAAAGAGAAAGTTTTGATGATCAGAAAAGACGTAATAGCAGTCCCACTATAAAAGAGCTTAGTAATCACTGATATAATTTTAGGAATTTGTATAGGATTATCATTAAGACTTAAGTCATCTATTTGTCCATATAGCATCACTAAAATATTACACATCTTCATAAATCTGCAGAGATCTGCACAAAAAGAGGTGGGCTAATACGCAGTGATTGTTATGGGTGTTTAATAATGGCAGGAAAAGCATATTAATAGCAGGAATCTTTCTTAAAATGAATTCTCCTGGGCCTTGCTTATGAGAAAGAATCTGTTGCAGATTGTGTCATAACTGGAAGCAGACCATTTCAGGAAGGTCACGTGATAGTTATTAGCTTGTCCTATTATGGCTCCTGACAAGGACACACGGTACAATTGCACAACAGAGCACTACTCAGCCAATAAAATAAATTAAATTATACAGCTCGCAGGTAAATAGAGGGAACTAGAAAAAATTATCCAAAGTGAAGTAAGCCAGAAAGGCAATTATGCTGAATCTGCTCATATGCAGCTATTAGATGTTGAGTCAATGGTAACCATCCTGCAAACTCTAGAACTTTAGAGGTTAGGTACAGGGTCAGGTACTAGGATCGACAGATAATTCTACCTAGGAAAGGAAATAGAACACATAGTTAAGGATAGATGGAGGGAAGCCTTAATAGGAGTAGAGCGGGACGGGGGAGGAGAAAGATGTTAAAAGGAAAGAGTGCTAAAATGAAGGATCATGTGAGGGGTTCGGCAGAAACCCAATACATTAGAAGCTTCCTAAAATAACATACATATATGAAGGTAATCTAAATGAAAGCACCAAATAATGCAGGAGATGGATTATCAACTAGACATCACTCATCTCCAAATGAAGCTTCTAGTAGCAGGAATGAGTTACAATGAATTGAGTTATTGGTCAAAAAGATTTCATGGAAACAATCAGAGAACCTAGACTGCTGCCAGGGCTAAAAGTTGTTCTTTACAGACTGACAGCAAAGTCCTTCTGTGAAGAGAATACATACAAAACTCATTGAATATGAACTGAGACTCTGGTAATATTATGCATGTATATAAAATAATAAAACATGATGTGTAGAGGAATTTTAATCCAGCAAAATTTCTGCTCTAGGAAAGGATCACATCAGAAGTTATGATCTGGCTAGAATGCAGATATACACTTTCAATCCTCTGGTTGGGATACAGCCATTCCTTTAGTACACATCTTTAATCCCAGACAATGACATCTAATTGAGAGGCAGACAAAGTTGAAAAATCAGAGAAAGATTTGACAGAATGAATCAGAGACTGGATAAGACCAACCCTCACGAGGATAGGGAAAAGGGGGTACTTAAAGCACAGTAAGGGATACAGTGTTCAATTGAATTTAATTCAGAGGTGTTCAGCTCAGTTTGGAGCATAGTAGTTGAATTCAGAGAAGTTCAGTTCATGAAGTTCAGAGGCAGGCTATCCAAACAGAGCAATTCAGTCAGAATGAAAGAAGCCAACTTAAACCAGTCAGCTTGGAGAGGAGTTTGAGCCAGAACAGCTGGGTTGAACCAGCGAGCCAGAGTTCAGAAAGAGATACATAGAAAGAGCTTATTTAGCAATAAATCTAAGAGGCTGAAACATTCCAGGCCTAGGTTAGCAGACCGGGCTGAAGGCTCAAGGCTTCAATGTCTGAACTTGCAGATTATATTATATGGAGGCTAGAGACTTCCAGACCTCGGTCTATGGATACTTAGATAGAAACAGTGTGGGGTTACGTAGCCCAAGCCATGTATTTGTAGCTTGGGTACACCTCTCATCTCGTTCCTTAATCTAAGGAAATAAAAGCAGCATTTATGTTTACAATAATGAAATCCTCAATTTGCTGGTGGAGGAATTCTCAGAACTGGCAAAACTAAAGCCCAGTGAGTTATGCTGGAACAGTGCTAGCCTCTGGGTACATGGGAATGAACAGTAAATAGGTACAATAAAACTTTGTGAGATGAGAGAAATATTCATTTTGTGGAATGTGATTTCTATGCATGGGTACACATTTCAACATTCATAAAATCACACACACACACACACACACACATATATATATATATATATATATATATATATATGACTTAAAAGGACAGAAACACATATAATTAGCTGACTCAGCTCATCTGCCAACTCATTCTCGTGTCTTCACTTTCAAAAGTGAAGGCTGAATAGCATATGTAGTAAAAAGAAGAAGCTGTTTGGGGCAATCATTATTACACCATTTCCTCCCTTAGCCTGATCTTCTGGATCGTGCATCACAATTAGCTCACATATGCATTAGAGAAACATTTAGTATTTAGATAACATTAAGAATCTATGCTTACTCTTCTGTTTTAATTTCTGTTACTGTAATAAAATATTCTGACTAAAAACTGCTTATGGCAGAAAGCTTTTTATTTTGTTTACAGTTCCAGATTACAGCCCATCATTATAGGAAATTTAATGCAGGATATAGAAGTATGTAGATCCACAGTCAAGATCAGGAAGATAATAAATGCATATTTGCCTATTTGTGTTCAGCCCCCTCCCTACACTTATGCGGTTCAGGACTGAACATGATGCTGCCATTCTTAGCAACACTTTCCACCCCAATGAATGAAGATAACACACTACAAACACATCCATAGGACCAACTAATGTATGGTTGAGATGTTCTTTCAAGAAGATTTGAGGGTACAAATAGTTGGCAAAGCAACCATTGCACTGCCTCCATGTTAACCTAAATCCGATGGATTTATGTACTAGGTCTTTTGATACACTGTCATAAGAGTTCAAAAGAAATATCTCATTCATCTGTGTTTCTACAGGGAAGGTATGTTCCCACAGAAAATGAGAATTTGGAGGTTTAAGTCAAGTAAAAATGGGAAAACTCAACATGAAGTTGATTTTGTAAACTAAAGGAATCCACAATTACTTACGCGTTATAAATCCAGTGTCCTATTATTGCCATAGGAAAGAGAGCAGTATTCACAATGACAGAAAAAAAAATTGTTTCAGACTTTCTTGAAAATTTCAGCAAAAATTCTCTCATATTAAGAATATATTCAAAGATACATTATTGCACAGAATAAAATATGTTAAACATAGCAGGCTCCTTGAAGATTTGCATTGGTGTGCAACTTACTGAAAGTAGTAGATTACTTTTCAGAAAATAATGAGTCATTTCTCTGTTTTACACTGAAGGAAGAGCTTCTTTGCTGCTTATGTCAGCTATTGATTCACAGCTTGAAGAGCTGAGAGGCTAATGGGTAGTAACACTGAGTAACAACCACAATAAATACTCATCCATATTTTGGTGTTTATTGCTTCTGATCTCTAAACCCTTTTTCTGTTTTATACCATAGTTGCTCACACCTCAAATTTAATTGGCATTCTATAGAACAAAATCTTTATATTTGAAAAATTTACCTATTGTTTGAGGTCTCATGTCTTCACATTAAAAGAAACAAATTCCTTCACTCCTTAATTTACTTCATAAGTAATTTTGAGTATCTCTTATGTCCTACAGCCTATTGTAACAACTCACTACATTATCTGGCCCTAAAAAGCCTCTAACACTTTGCCATTCAAATACCTCCAATTGCTATTGCAAACATAAAAAAAAAAAAAAATAATGTAATGTATGCATTTACATGAAATAGCATGTGATCCCAAAGATCAGTGCTGTAATGGGTTGACTGTTAAACTGTCATCTCATCTTTAAGGACACCACCACTTTAGCAAATAAAGAAAAGATTATTATTCAGTATGTATAAATAATTTGAATTTATTAGTTATATTAAACAGGAAAATCTTAGCATTACAATAGTATACAACATAACCATTCTAGGCAAACACCTAAATTTCTTTATTCTTATTTTTATTCTTATTCTTATACTTCTTCCTATTATTATTTTATTCGCTTTGCATCCCATTCACTGTCCTCTCCCAGTCACCTCCTCCCACAAGCCTTTCCCCAAACTAGCCTCCTCTTCTCCTCAGAGAGGGTGGTGACCACCCTGGTTATCCCTCCCATCCTGACACATCAAGTCTCTTTGAGACTAGTTGTATCTTGTCCCACTGAGACCAAACAAGGCACCCCAGCTAGAAGAATGTATCCCATGTACAGGCAACAGCTTTTGGGATAACCCCACTCCAGTTTTTTGGGACCCACATGAAGGTCAACTTGAATATCTGCTGCTATGTGCAGAGATGCCTAGCCCCAGCCCATGTATGCTTTTGGCTACTGGTTCAGTCTCTGAGAGCCCCATGAGTTGAGGTTAGTCTCCCTGTGGCATTCCTATCCCTACTGGGGCCCTCAATTCTTAGCCCAACGTTTCCATAAAAGTCTCCACTCTCCATCCACATTTGGCTATTGGTGTCTGCATTTGTCTGAGTCAGCTGCTGGGTCAAGCATCTCGGTGAACAGCCATACTAGACTCCTGTCAGAAAGCATAACAGATTATCATTATTAGTGTCAGGGACTAGTACTTGCCCAAGTGATGGATCTCAAGTCTGGTCGGTTTTGGTTGGCCATTCCCTCAGTCTCTGCTCCAGCCTCTGTTCCTGCTTTTCTTGTAGACAGGATAAATTTTGGGTCAAAATTTTTGTGGATGAGTCAATGTCCCTATAGCTATTTTGGGGTTAATGCCTGGCTACAGAAGATTCCTACCTGGAATCTTCTGATTCCATATCTCCAATGCTGAGAGTCACAGGTAAGGACACCCCCATTAAATTCTAGGCAGGGGCCATATGAGAGAACATAAAATATAAGAAATATTTGAAACACATATCATCTTTTATGTTCAAATTTTAAAGTAAATCCAAACTTTAATTTTAATGATTTTATCTTATTTCTTTATTTGATGTTACATGTCTCTGTTTCAATGTATATTGGAAACTTAAACCAACACTGAAGATATTTTAAATCTGAGACAAAGTGCTCTTTCTCAATTATATATAATAATTCTACCAAAATTCAATAACGCATTTTTAAAATTCCATCTCAGTATATGTGACAATAGCAACTTAGGCCTGGGTTGACATAGATCTTTTCCCCTAACGTGTACCTCCCATGAGGATTTTCTTTTTGTAAATAATTCTTAGAGCACTATCTCCTTTTATATTTGCTAGTTAACAAAACATGTTGTTTTATATATTGCTGTGTCACAAAATTCTGAATGCAAATGGCACAATGCAAATCAAAATGATCTTGTAAGTCCACAGAAATTTAAAAACTTAAAATGAGGAAGTGTACATATATTATGGCATTTTATCGCCTGAAGAACATAATTCATTCTATGCATTCAGTTACCTGCTATCTCCTAATTCTTAGGGTAGCAATTTTGAGGAAAAGATTTATACTTGAGGACAATGGTGACAACAACTAACAGCTGGGAAGTTACTCTATATTTTTCTGTATGTAAAGCACTTGGAGTGTTTATTCGGTTTGTTGTAAATTTAAGCACAAGATATTTTCTCTCTGTTATTTTAGTAGGTTAATAATTTCAAGAGGAAAATTACTGAAAGAGAACATAGAGTCAGACCCCAGACAAAAGACAGAACTAGCGACTAAAAAATTCAAAGTGGGCTCCATAAAAGACACAGAAATTCAGTAAAAGAAAAATATGAACATAAATCTCACCTAGCTTTACTGTGGGGAAATCAACTGATATATCCCCATTTTAAATGAATTCAGTCATGAATCAATAAAAATATAAGCTACTTTTAAGATACACATAATGAAAACATAGATTGGTTTTCAAGAAGAGAGTGATCTTTTTTGGCCTGATTCAACAGTCTTTCTGACTTGTGCACATAGCAGTCTCTTATACAAATAATGATATAGCAGTCTCTTATACAACTAATGATCAATTAGGGGAGATTGTTTTTTGAGGTATATGCTCATGATATTCTTATGTATATCACAGCTAATTGTTTTCTAAAAGGACAATATTCATTCATATTAAATATCAAAACATTTTAATAACATGCATAGTTCACTCAGACATCTTTAGACTGAAATGAAGAGAACACACTGAAAAATATTTCTTTTCCTAGCTTGTTATTTACTCACAAGAGGTTCACATATCATAATTTATATGACTTATACAAACATATGTATAAAGATTAATATTTCATCATACTTTATAATGCCTTTAAATTGTATTATCTCAAGAAGTCTTAAACACCATTTGTGTGCTTTTCAACTATAACCTCTTACCTAACAAGCCTATTTTATGTTAAACTATTCTTTCCTATTTTCAAGGTAGAAGAGTTTAGTAGTTTGCTAATAAATTAAGATATATTCAAACATTAAGTATCTTAAATGACTTTGTTTCTTAAGGAAGGTTCAACTATGTTTCAAATAGGAAACTCTTAATGAAAAAGAGTCTGTATCTCTAATTGTATACAAAACTGGAAGAAATAGATTATGTAAAAGCAAACTGACTTATTTGATGTGGTTCTGTCTTGAAAGTAAACAAGGAAATAAGTACACTCCTAACAGAGACGTGAACAATTTGTACAAAGTTTCCATGTCTTTTAGAACCGAGGTGGAAATGTTGACATTCACAAGATCATTCTGAGATTTGTTTTTGTTGCTTTGAAATTGCTCCCAGACACAAAAATCTAAAAAACAAACATAACCAAGTTCGTTGCATATATATCTCTGTCATACAAAACTCATTTTTGTTTTACCCTACTTGGGGCTTATATTTCATTGTTATTAAACATGTCAGTAATGTTTTGCCTACAAGGAACACAGACTTTTCTCCAAAATCTTTAATCTTTTTCAAAACTTGCTGTTGAATATCTTACAGGGTACAGTTTATTTTTCTTCTCGCTTTTTAAATTTACAAAATTAGAGGTATCAGTTGGCATGGTGCTAAATGATTTTTTTCACATACAGACTTACTAAGTATCTGTAGCAAAACATCAAAATTCAAAATAAATTGCTCAATAACAGTGGTAGTTTGATTGAGAATGGCCTTCATGGGCTCATAGTTTTAAATACTTGGTTCCCAGGTGGATGAACTGTGTGGGAAAGATTAGGCAGTGTATACTTATTGAGAGACATACGTCAGTTGGGACAGGGTAACTTGGAAATACAGAAGTGTTTGCACAAAAGTATATATGACATTGAACTATAATTATCTAAGTGTTGACCATGCTGGTTTATTTTGTTGTTGATTTTTAAATATGAAAGACACTTGGACTTTGAAATATGAAAGAGATTTAGCTCTTTAAGTGGGCTTACCTGACCACTCAGGCAGGAACTTAGAAAACAGGAGTACTGAGAGCCATGTGGCCATGGAGGACACATTTACCTCTGTCAGGATGTACATTCTCATACAGTGGCCTGGAGATTCAGCTGAACTCCAGCCCAGCCCAGTCAATTGTATGATAATGATTAAGAACTCTCACCCCACACTGGGAACTCTTCTCAGTGTTAATCTTGTCTCTCCCAAGGAAGGTATTCATTTCCAAATCAACATCCATCTTCATGCTGAAGTAATCAATAGGTCAAAGGAAGTGATCAGATGACAAAATTATTGACACCCTTAAGATTTTTCATTGTTTTTCCTCTTCATGGGTCTATTTTTAATTAGCTCATAAAAACAAAATTTATAGATGAACACAAATGGCTATGAAACACATAGTGGATTCTACTGTACAACTCTGCTCTCATCATAATATTAATGAGAATAGAGGGAGATAGAATAGGTATTGAAGAAATATAAGTATAGTCTGAGATGATGAGAAATGCCAGCAGCAGCACACTGGCATGGCTTATTTTATATCTTCTCTTCCTTTTGTGTATAATGCATAATGCATGTTTATATTTACATATGCAAATGTTTATTAGTACAAGTGCAGCTGTGCCATGGCATGCATATCAACGTCAAAGGTAACCTTTCACTGCCATTCCTTATCTTCCTCCTGATAGAGACAGGGTCTCTTGTTGTTGGTCTGTTTGCCAGGCAGCAGCTAGAATAATAACTGGTATATAGAGGACCATTAGGAAATAGTTATCAGTATAAAATTACTAATAGATCAAGAGCATTAACTTCTTCTAATAATTAAGTTATTTAGGAATATTGATCCTAGTGCATAGAATGAATAAAGAACATTAGACAACAAAGGAGGGAGAATTGTCACTTGTTCCCATTTCAGGCCCTCTGAATTTTTACTAACTTAGGGAAAACAGTGCAGTTAATGTTTTTAGAACCCAAATAACTGCTTTGCCTTGCAAAATGGAGATATTCTGGATTCCTCTTTCAGATCCAACTTCTCTAAAAATATTAATAGATACTAAGAAAACACAGAAGGACAAATCTATTGCAAGAGATACTGTGAAGTGAGTTTTCTGTATCTGAAATGATGCTCAGTTTCATACAAGAGGGTTCTATTTAGCAGGCACCAGTTAACATGCCATGATAATGAGATAAAAACCCCACAAGGGTAAATTAACACAGTTAATGGTGTTTAAACACTATCTTATCTAAACCTACCTAGACGGATGGATAAAGGCACTGATGAGATGACTTAGTGTACACTGCTTTCTGATAAATGACTGCCTTTGGTTTCCAACTTAGATTCTATTGCTTTTAGGAAGTTTTTACTTTCTCAGTTACATATTCTTTGTTATACATTAGCTAGTTCATTAACATGATTGAGGTAATAAATAAAAAAGATTATCTTTTTATTTTCAAGATTATTATGAGAAGATAAATGTAATTTTTCATAATATTTTCAAGATTATTTGCTTAATAATATAGTTTTTCTAATTTGATATTTTAGAGTTACAAAAAATTTAAAATTATAAATATGTAATCAACTTTCTACACACAGTTCTGAACTTTCTTTAATATTAACATCTTATATAACCAGAGCCCAATTATCAGTACTAAGGAGATGACAGTCCTGACAAACTGTTGATTAAATTGGAAATGTGGAGAGTTTTGGTTTCTCCTCAATTGTTCTTCATTTTGTTTTTCAGGATATTATTATTATTATTATTATTATTATTATTATTAATTGATTGATTTTTTTCTTACAATATAACATGATCTTTCTCTCCTTCTACTTTTTCCTGCCCCTCCCCATTTACTGTTTCATTGGGTTCTACTCTCATTAGAACAGAATATATTTCCAAGGAATCACTACAAAACATATCAGAAGGAAATACAATAAAACAAAATAAAACAAAGGAAAATCATACTGAATTGGACAAGACAAACAACACTTAATAAAGAACCTCAAGAGAAGACACAAAGTCAAGAGATCCATACTCATCCATACATTCATATAATATATCAAAGACTGTGTTAATTGATGATTGTTTTATGTATCAGTACTACGTGTTCATATGAAATTTTCTCAGTTGTTTCAGAAGACTTTGTTCTCCTGGTATCCTCCATACCCTCTGGCTCTTACACTTTATCCTGTGTCCTCTTTGATGGGTTCTCTGAGCTCTGAGGGAAGGAATGTGAGTGATACATCCCAATTACATATCTGCATTCCATTTTCTCTCTGTCTCTCTGTCTCTGTCTCTTTCTCCATTTCTCTTTCTCTCTGTTTAATCTAGCTGTGTGTCTCTACATTTTTTTCATCTGTTTTAGGATGAAATTTTTATGCTAGTCTGATGATGGATAAATAAGACACCAATCTATGAGTATAGCAGAATATCATTGAGGGTCATTTTATTGTTACTTTTTTCCAGTAATATTTGATTTTACTTTAAGTCTCTGGGATATCTAGTCTCTGGTTTCTGGTCATAAAAACAGTGTTAGTTATGGTTTCCATCTCATGGAGTGGTTCCAAGTCAAATCAGACATTGGTTGGTTACTCCCATAAGCTCTGTGCCACCATTCCCTTGCACATATTGCAAGCAGGACAGATTATAAGGTGGAAGGTTTTGTGGTTGGGTTTGTGTTTACTTTTCTCTTTTGTTTTTCCTCAATAACAAAGACTTTAGGAGGTTCAAGCACAACCTCTCCATTTTCCATGAGTTTTATGTGTGTTTTGTCTCTGAAATGGAGCCTTGTGTTCCTTTTGTGGAGGGTAACAAATTGTTTTGAAAACACTCTGGCTTGATTGGGGATTTGTTTGATTTGTTTGTAAGGGTTCATGGAACCCTTACAGCCAACAACTCAATTGGATGAGCCCCAGTGCTGGCACTGGAAGGTTTGTTTGGTGACAAGAGATGACCAATTTGGGTTCCATTACCCTTATTATTTGAAGACTTCATTTTCATCACCTGGATAGGACTAGGTTTCCTCATAATCCCTCAAATGACCTTCAGTTCTAGATATCTCTTCCCTCATTCATTTCTTAAATCCCATCTCCCCTCTCCTTCCTCACATAAACCTAGCATTCTAATTCATAAAAGTCATAAAAATCTATTCTATTTCCCCTTCCCAGTAAGGTTTATGTGATTGTCCTAGTCCATTCTTCTATGACTAACCTATCTGGATTTTTTTTATCATGGTTATCATTTACAAATATACCTAAGACAAGTTGGTGCATCTATTTTAATATTTACCAAAATAGATTTCAACCAAAACTATTCAGAAGAGACAGGGAAGAAAATTACATACTGGTCAAATGAAAAATCCACCCGAATTACACTTCAATTCTCAGCACCTAGGCTCTAAACATAAGGACAATAAAGCCTTGTCAATTAAAAAAAAAGAAAACTAGTACTACAGATTAAATCACATATTGAAACTTGTACACTGATAGTAGGGGACTTCTATATACAATTCTCACTAATAGGTCATCAAGACCAAACTAAACAGAGTTACTGAAGGCAACAGACATTATAAACCAAATGTACCTAAGAGATATTTACCGAACAATTCACCTAAACACAGAAGAATATAACTTATTTTCTGAACCTTAGGGAAATTTCTCTAAAACTAACCACATGCTAAGACAAAAAAAATGTGTAAACAGATACAAGAAGTTTGAAATAAATTTCTGCATTTTATTAGACAACCAACCGTGAGTTAAAAAAATGGATATCAACAATAGAAAGTACAGAAAGCTTATAAATGCAGGGAAATTGAACAACTCTCCAATGAATTAAAAAAAAAAATGGCCAAAATGGAAATAAAGAAATAAATTTCTATATTCTATATAAGGAAATACTTTCCATAATTAAATGAAAATCAATATACAACACACCTAAACGTATAGATCACAATTAATGTGATCTATAAGGATCAAGAGGATAGCTCATAGCACTAAGTACCTATATAAAAATATCGAAGAGATCTTATACTATCAACAGCATACATAAAAGCTTTAGAAAAAAAAATCAGAAGAAGAAGAAGTCAAATCCAAAAGGAATGGATAGAAACAAATACTCAAACCCAGGGCTGGAATCAATAAAATAGAAAATATAAATAAAGAAAAAGAATCAATGAAACAAAAAGCTAGTAATTTGAGAAAATCAATAAGATTAACAGACACTTATCAAAATAAATGAAAGGACAGAGAGAGAATGCTTAAAGTAACAAATTCAGAAATGAAAAGATACCAAAGAAATTACGATAATTAAGAAAAAACTGGCCAAGCAGTGGTGGTGCACACCTTTAATCCCAACATTAGGAGGCAGAGGCAGGCAGATTTCTGAGTTCGAGGCCAGCCTGGTCTACAGAGTGAATTTAGGACAAGATAGAAATGTGGAACAAAGAAGGTGAACAAAAATCATTAGGGTGACCTTAGAAGTGACTCACAATATTGGGGATATGGAACCTGAAGACGACACCTCTTATAGTCAGGTAGGAAGACCAGGGGAGCAACAGACACACCAACCCACCCACTAAACTTTTTACCCAAAATTTTTACTGTGTGCGAGAAATGCAGGGGCAATGGATGCAGCAGAAACTGGTGGAATGGCCAAAAAATAATCAGCCTAAATTGAGACCCATCTCGTGTGCAAGCATCAATCCTCAACATTATTAATGACATTCTGTTATGCTTGCAGACAGGATTCTAACATGTTTGTCCTCTAAGAGGCTCCACCCATCAGCTGATGCAGACAGATACAGACACCCACAGAAGATGGAACTTGACACTCTTATGGAAGATTTTAGGGGTAGAATTCCCAGTTCTGAGAGAGATAGGAACTCCACAGGAGGATCAACAGAGTTAACTTACCTGGACCCTTGGGACTTTCAGAACTGAACCACCAACTAAAGAACATGCCTAGGCTTAACCTAGGCCTCCCTGCTGCTATGTAGCAGATGTGCAGCTTGGTCTTCCTGTGGGTCCCAAACAACTGTACAGGGGACTATCACAAAAGGTTTCACCTGTGTGTGGGATATGTTCTTCTAGCTAGGCTGCCTTATCTGGCTCCAGTGGCAAAGGATGTGCCTAGCCTTGCAGAGAGTACAAGAATAGGATGATACACAGGCAGGCTCCCACTCACTCAGAAAGGAAGGGAAGGAGGGAATGGGGGGAGGATTGTTGGAGGGGGATGAGTGTAAAGCAGATAGTGAGTAGGATATAAAATGAAAAAGTAAAAAAATTAAAAAATACAGATTTTTTGTAATTAAGCAAATTGATGTCTTAATATTGTCAAGTACCTATTTTAATTCTTTTATAGATAGAAAGCTGGTTTATAATTAGAAAAAAGAAAATTGGGATAAATAAGAATACAATTATCATGAAGATTTAGCTTCTAATGTCTTACTTATCCATAGAATAATAATGCAAATAAATAATGTAACATAATAAATAAAAAGCTTTCCTCAAAATTTTTTATATCTAACTGTCGTCCAATGAGATAAAATGTTTTACTGTCTTTTAAATGACTGTTTTTGACAGTTCTAGGCCACTGCAAGCCATTCTCCATTTCTCAGTTTGGTCTTATTGCACCATGACTGAAATGCATGGAAGGAATTCCCATCATACCCTCTCTGTTGCCTGTGAGCAACTAAATGATGCACAAGTGTCACCACTCTTTCAGGGTCTATTGTATCCAAGCCTCTAATGCTTGTACTCTAATTTAATATATGTCAATGGAAAGTATAAAATGGTTATACAGAGATACACCTATCTTTGCAATACCACCCTGAAGCCTTTTAAAGATTTACCTCTGTTTTGATCTGAGTTATTAAGAAAAAAACGTTACCAAAAAGCCAGTGTAGTTCAGAAGCAAGTAACAATACATTAGTATGATTGGAAGAAAAAGAAACACTAACGGGAATTTTTACACTCAACCACAGACATTGGCCTTTGAAGCTTTGATGGCAGGCAGCATTATGTGACTGAGGAGTTTATACATCAGCAGTGTAGACGACTTATACCAACTAAACTCACCCATGCCTTGTTGATAATTGCAATGCTAAATGTGAAGGAGAGAAGGATAACAATTCTAAACTTCTATTAACAAGTAATCTTTTCAGTGGTATCTCTGTCTGACAGCCATAAAGGATGTGAAGACAATAGCTCTTGAACATGAAATTACTGTGTACGATTGTACCTACACATGTGGGCACTCCTGAGTATGTATCATTTATCACCCTACCATACCCTAAAAAAGACTATCATGTAGTGTGATGGCCTCATGATATCTGGATTGCAATTTCTGTTCTAAGATCTCTTTGTGATCAGTGAAAAAATGGAAAACTTTATCTGTAGTGTAATTTATAGCAGTGTGCTGGGTTCCACTTAACAGGATCCTCACACTCACACCTAAAAGACCTGGATTGAATATAGGCCAAATATCAGTGAAACCTTTACTGTAGCCTGACCTAATACAGCACGCTAATATGGAAAGCAAAGACGCCTGGAAAATCACAGGATTGGCTTGACCTGAGACATGAGAATTAGGACTTAGAGGGTACAAGTTCTACACAAAGTCAAAGCTGCATGCATCTATAGTCTCCAAAAGAGATGTTTTGGTCACAGATTGGGGTGCAATCAAAGACTGCATTGTAGAAAAAGCAGAATGATGGTCGGAGCTTGTGCTTTATACAGAAGGAAAGCAATAACATATTTCTAAAATACCAGAACACTGAAAAAAACAATATAGATCCACCTCATATTTGGCAAGGACATACTGAGACCATTAGGCAGTCGTATTTTTGTAAGTCTAACCGAAACATGTTCTTCAGAGAAGTCATCTTTAATTGAATTTACTAGTGCGTCTAGAAATGTAAAATAGTTTTCTGTTTTAACTTCTGCACTTTACTGTTATACTTGAGGATTCAGTTAGGTAGTTTTTCCATGTTTAATTTTAAAGTTAATTTAAAGAAGTTCATGAAAGATATGAAAGCCATCCCCTATTTCAACAGGCTGATACCTTTCATTCTTAATTTGTGGAGTTATTAAATATTTAA
Organism: Arvicanthis niloticus; assembly: GCF_011762505.2. Lineage (NCBI taxonomy): Eukaryota > Metazoa > Chordata > Mammalia > Rodentia > Muridae > Arvicanthis > Arvicanthis niloticus. The sequence goes on along the minus strand of NW_023045379.1, from coordinate 46,707 downwards.
TAACTCAGACACGACTCAAGGTATTAGCTATGAAATACCTTGGAGATTAGAGATGCCCAGTTTAATGATTAACTTGATCTTGAACATCTCTGCTTTACCCCAAGTAATTGAAGATGGTTTGAATTTTTCAATGATGAAATGAAAAAGAATCAGAAAGCAGTTGGTACCGATGTGGTGCAGTTAGCAAACAAATGTAAAAGTGTTTAACAGTCCAAGAAATGTATACCCTCAAAGACAATAATTTTCCTTCTTTCATACCAGGACAGAAGGACTGTATTCAACAACATCATCTTGCATTTAATCAGCATCTTCATGTGTATTCTACATATTCCTCTGTCACAATAGTTTGGTTTTTACCAAGACTTTTTCCTACAATAATATGACAATAAATGACAAAAGCAAATTACTTGGGTTTATTCCTAACGGTAGTAAAGTGAAAAGGGCCACAAAGGCTTGATTAAATAAGGTATCTGGATTCTGAGAAACCTGAAAGCAGCCTCCACCCCCAGGCTTTCTCCACACCTTTGTGAGCAATGTCTCTCTCTGTCTTCATTGCATTCTTGATACTGATACTGAGTTGTCTTTCTAACTATACTCTAGAGTTTTAGGATGCAAGTGAGAAAGCAACAACCATCAGCCAGTGGGATTTACTGAAGCTTCAGCCACTCTGGACCACTTCACTTCACTGCTTCTATTTTGAGTAAACCATAAATAAGACCCCCAGTGATATGTAGACAGATTCTATATAGTTTCATTTCTGAAAGATAGAAACTGCGGTAAGCTCAGCTCAAACATATATCTGGTCTCAAACTTTCTCACTAGACAGCTATATGCAAAAATATAGTATTGTTTTCTGGTATTCTAATATTACAAGTGAAATTTTGCCAACACACAAAAAAATAAACCTAGAAAATTACCTTTGTGTTTATCCTTCAACATTTTCCCCTTTATTCTATCAGTGTAGTATAGATGAAAACAAAAGCCGTAGGTTGTAATTCTGCTTCCCTGCCTTCAAGAATGTTTCAATAGTTACACTTCTGCATAATATACTAAGATGGATAGCATTGCCTCTTGACAGTTACCGATTCAGGCTCCCCAGTTCCAGGGATGCTTGTTTTTTCCTATAATGTTTCTGTGTTACCTAAAGTTCATTTCTCTGCTTATATTCTTATAAAAGTCTCATTTTTCAAAATCTATCTGCCAATATAATGTTTTCAAGGTAACAACATTTTTCCAGAGGACTTATTTGGTTAGTGTATGAGAGGCTATCCCAACTCCTACACAGACTCATTTTCAGTTACTTGCTGCTCTCCTAGTCACCAAGAAGAGAGAGCACTCAGGGAAAAAAGCCAGAAACCGGGAATACTAATAGACAAACTGAGTTATTGGCACCACAAGGTCCAAGGGACTTCCATAAGTCTTACTTCCCTAGTCATCACATTAAATTTACAGGAAGCCAGTTCAGAGAGGAAAAGATCCACTTTCAACACGAGTATAAATCTAACTCAGGTGCAAAGATGATTTACCTAAAACATTAGGCACATTTCAGTAACATCTACTTGTAGTAAATTTCAATGAAATGAAAAGAAGTCATCGATTAGACAACCATTGCAGAATCTCAGGCCTTGGCTGAAACAGAGATTGATCACAGTACATAGTTTGATGAGTTAAAAGAGTGACAAAGATTTTTATATTTAAGATAGCAAATCAGCACAAAGTATTTTTCAGTTGACCTCTGGAGAGGCCAATCTGATAACAAGAGTAAATTTGTGGTGCTAAGTGCTAAGTGTTCCTCTCTTGGTCTCTGATTACCTAGTAGGATGAACTGAGCCTTGAGGAAACTAAGGAGATCATATAAGTTGTCATTACCAAAAAAATCAGAGCCTTCAATGAAGAAGCAGTTAATATAACCTTTAATCTCTGTTTAAGTAGGGAATAGGTCACATGCATGGGCATTTCCAAATACATACATACATACTACATCTGTGAGTGTTCCACATTATGGCTTTATTTACTTCAGTAATACAATTTGTATATACTAATTAGCATTTTCCACGTTAACACTATTTGTGTCCCAGCCTTCAAGTACTGTTTTAAAAAAGGTAAAATGAGACAGGAACCCACTTAAATGTTTTATATTTAGATGGTTCAAATACCAAGACCAAAGTTTATTAATGTCTCACCTTCCTTATAAGGATATGACCTTTCTCTTACCCAAACTTCTATGTTATGTGGATGTTTATGGGGTTCTTCACTAAAAGACTTTCTTTGTGAGCATTCAAAGAAAGTTTGTGTAGGTACAAAATAGGATGTGACATGGTGAAAACCAAAGTCAACTTTAATTTTTTATTGGTTATGTTATTTATTTACATTTCAAATGTTGCCCCCTTCCCAGTTTCCCTTCTTCAAGTCCTCCATCCCATTCTGTTGAGTATAATTTTGAAAACATGCTTCCTCCTTTGCCCTGGACCCTGGCCCTCACTTGTAGCTTAGGTCTGAGATCGGCTGCAGCAGCCCCACTCGTGAATTGTCCATTCCTCCCAGATAAGTTCCACCAACAGCCAGCTACTGACTTTCCTAGGAGCTTCTCTTGCTCCCCCAGCCCCTCCCAGCTTAGCTCGGGATTGATTGAAACCAACCCGGGAAAGCCTCCAGCTACGGATCCAGCTTCTGTCTTTCTCTGACCACCTTTTATCCTAGGAAGAGAAAACATTGACAGCTTTATTATCTTAGAACTTGCCAGATAAAACAATTGCCAAGCACAGAATCTTATGCCCTAAACTTATCATCTAACCTATATCAGTTAGTCTATATCAGTCAGCCTCTGCCATTGGCAGAGGTCTCTTCTTCTAGCTACCCGAAGATCTTACATGGCTGTTCAAGCTTCTCTTTCCAAAGCCTGGCTGAAAGAGCCTTTTTCCTTCACATCTATTCTTTCACCTGGGACCCACCTTTACCCTTCATCCAGCAATTGCCTTCTGTGTTCATTATTGACAAAATCAAGAACTAATTAATGCAGCTCCCCCATACACTATCTCCCTTCACTTTTGCCTCTATGAGGGTGCTCTCCTACACTCTAACCCACTCCTGTCTCAGTGTTCTAAAATCCCCCTACACTGGAGCATCAAGCCTCCACAGGACCAAGGGCCCCCATTTTCATTGATGCCAGATAAGGCAATCCTCTGTTACATATGTAACTGTTGCCATGGGTCCCTCCATGTATACTGTTTGGTTGGTGATTTAGTCCCTGGGAGCTCTGGGTGGTCCAGGTAGTAGAAATTGTTGTTCTTCCTCTGGGTTGCAATCCCCTTCAGCCCCTTCAATCCATCCTCTAACTCTTCAATTGGGGTCCCAGGGATCAGTCCAATGCTTAGCTGTGATTATTTGCATCTGTCTTAGTCACCTACTTACTGAACCTCTCCCGGGACAGTCATACCAGCCTCTTGTCTGCAAGCAATTCTTGACATCAGCAATAGTGTCAGGGTTTCATGTCTGCAGATGAGATGGATCCCTAGGTGGGATGGTCAACTTTAAATGACAGTAAAGATTACAATTTCTGCTCTATTCCTGCCTAACACTGAACACTTAGCTTTGACTAGGGACTGGAATCTAGACAATAACTAACACACACTGTTGGGGGCCAACTTTTAGCAGAAAGCGGCTATCAGCTTTGCAGCCATCTTGAGCCATATACCCTGACATGAGACTTGGATTACAATAGCCTACAACAACTGAGCACACTCTGATAATCTTGGTTTAGATACCTTGAGATTAAAGGTGCATGAGATTAAAGGTGTGTGAGATTAAAGGTGTGTGACTTAAGAGTATGACTTAGAAGTATAGAGATCAGAGTTAGAGACAAGACCTAAGGGCATGATTAAAGGTGTAACTTAGAGGCGTGGCTTAGAAGTAAGACATATAAAAGGCAGAGACAGAACAGATCAGAATGAGACACATCAGACATTAGGTAGAAGACACTTGGCTCCAGACAGAATCAGACACAGCAGACAGAGGAGACAGAGAAGGAGACACTTAGAGGAAGAGAGACTGAAGAATAAACGGGATTGAATCACACCCTGTCTGGTCTCCATTCTTCGAGTCTGCCCTCACCCTTGCTCTTGCTGAACCCCGACCCGCAGACCGGAGCGGCAGCTTGGGCCGGGATACAGTGACCTCCCAAATGTGGGTCGGCCCGGGCCTCAACATTTTGCCTGGGCTACAATGTTTTTTGGCCGCCCCAACGTGGGGCTAGTGTGGACCCCAACAACACACATACACACACATACACACATACACACATACACACATACACACATACACACATACACACACATACACCCCCCCCCCCCCACACACACATACATGCACGCACAGGCACAGGGTGCAAGGGATGGGAGGGCCTTACCATCAACTTAGCCACCGGGAGACTCATTTTCTAATTCATACAAGGTACTAAATGGAACTATTTAGACTAGACCAACACCTAGAATTTTTGATAAATTTATTATTATTAAATTGCAAAATATCCCAGAACTATTGCTCAATAAAAGTAATGTTGATAATAAACAAAAATTAGCTTCCTTACTCAGAAAAGGAATTGTCTAAAAGAACAACAGACTCAGAGCAGTTTTGAAGCTGGAGCTCAGATTTAAGAATCTTCACAGTGGTGGCTTCTTTATGTTAGCTTCAATTTTCCTGAATAATGAATGTTTCACCAATCGTATTGTGCAGAGTTCTTTATAGGAGCTGAACTGATATAATGTTCAGAGTTCTCTAAAACTACAGAACTACCAAAACATGATGTTGAAACCCAGAGTGGTAGTGGTATTCAGAATTACAATGTCTCCCCAAAAAGCTGCTTTTGTATTGATGGATTGATACCTAAGCAATAGGACAAACAAACTTGCTAACAAAAAAGAAGGTAAGTGAGTAAAGTATTAAGCTCCCTTTTCCTTTATCTGTGCTGCCCCCAGAAGGTGCAACTCACATTTAGGGTGTGTCTTCCTTCTTTGAATGATCAGCTCAAGAAAATTCATTATGGGGTTGCCCACCAACTTGAGTTCAAGTTGATTCCATATCAGGTCATGGTGACAAACAAGATTACTCATCACACAAGCTATCTCTATCTTCCTTGATTGAATGATGGCGACCCTAAAACGAACCATCAAGGTTACTCTTTCCATAGACGCACCCACTTAAATCCATTATGAATAAACTAGCTTAAGTTGGTTCAGATTCAAGACTATGAACAGTACCTGTGGCTAGGCTTTGTCCCCAAGCTTAAATGATAATGAATTATTAAAGTCAAACCAAGTTATTCTATCTATTCGAGTTTACTCGTGGAGTAACATTTTAGAGAACCAGGACCCTGATATGTTGCAAAGTAGGTAAATGGGGAGTGCGAGTGGGTTGTTCCAGAAACAGAGAGGTCTGGTCTTCAGCACAGCATTCCAGAGGTGACTGTTGTTAACTTGGGCTGTGAAAGTGATTAGATCTGAGTTTGCTACTTTGGAATAATTAAACTGACAATCATTTTAATTAGAGAATACACAGATTTTGTGGAGCATATTTTAAAAGCTAAGTAACTGGAATCTGATTAACAAATTGACTGGTAAGATCTCCTATCTCTTATAGAAAGCACCTTGCTTTGTGACTACTTCATGATTTTTCAATAGCATATTTATTGTTAGGGTATAAACAATGTTTCCAGACTACTGGAAAATAGCTTTTTTACTCTAAAGTAACAAGAATGATCTTTTTTTATTTCATTATATTAATTATATTTAACCTTGTCTCAAAAATGATTTGTTTTCTGTGGTTCATAGTTCACAGTTCAAAGGTAACTTTTCATTTAAAGCATACAAGAAATGAATAAAGCATAATTGCCTACCTCCAATAAATATAACATGTCATAACTTTTTTGAGATCTAAAGTGAATGAGTGGTCAACAGAATCCAGGGCACAGAAGACTCAGGTTCTCTCTAATACAGGTACTGTACTGTGGGCCTAGCCTCCCATCACTGTTCTAAAATGTTTGAGAAATCACCTTAGCAGAGGAAAGACCTTTCTTGGTTTGTTCAGGACAAGAGATGTTAACTGACAGGCAAAAACTCTTTTGTTCCTGGGAATATCAAAGAGAAAAAGGCATTCCAGAGAAAAGCTGTACCTCATGGTGTCTTGAAGAAGGAAGGTGAGCAGAGAGAATCCTGGTGTTGAGAAACTCTTCAGAGGCAGATACCCAAATACTGTCTTCCACTGCATTCACTCTCCAAATATTCTTACTACATCCCAATATTCTCATCTGAAAAAATGACCTTTAATGTGGAAGTGGTTGACAGATGGTTTAGAATCTAAATCATAAGACCGAGTCACCACTAACTTGTGCTAGACATTGAGAAATCAAGATCACAATATATGCCCCATTCGCTGGAGATGATATTCCAGAGGCTAACGATAGTGTTAACAAATAGGTTACTTTATGCCCCACTTCTCTCTCTTCCTCTCTCTTGACATGACACCGAATATCCTGTTAAGCAAGGTCCCCACAATTGCTGTACATACTTTAAATGGCTAGATATTTAAGTTCCTACCTTTAGGCATGAACTACTTCTGTTCCATAATTGCTTTATTAGGTGCTTTTTTATGAAAGCAATGCTATTCCTTGATTTATACTTGTGTGCTTTTATCATAAGATACCATGAGCCATGAAAACCTAAATAATGAATCATTCAAATGTCTACTATTTATAAATTACTTTATCTGTATTCTGTTGGAGCAGCAAACAGCAGACAGTCTTTCTTACACTACCCAATATATTTAAGGGCAATGTATATGAGGCATAGGCTCAAGTAAAGTGAATTTCTCATGATATTGGCACAATTAATAGTATACAAGTCAGCACGTTCCTGGATATATGTATATGCACACAGAAATTGTGTGTAAAAGTATTGCTCCACAGTTTTAGCATTAGCAAGCATAATTCAACATACAATTCAATTTTTATGATGTATACACCATTCTTTATATTTATTTAAATACAAATATCAATTTTCTTTTTTAAATGAAGGGCGGTAATTAGGTATAATTGATCTGTTGAGGTTGCATTTAGCCCCCTCTTTTTTTTCCATCTGTACTCATGCTGGAGACAAAGTATGTTTAGAGAGGAAATTGGATTCATTGTTTGCATAAACCGATATATTTAGCTGGAGACTGTGCAGCTCTAATTAACTCCTCTAACAATGCAACCAAAATGAGGTCATCAAATTATTTTAGGAAGCAATTAGGGTGAATTTGATAAAATTTTCCTCCTTGTAAACTTATTTAAAATTAAGGAAATGTATCTAAAGGCTAGTGCAGACTCCGATGATGAGAAGTCATGGGGAGAATGGGAAAAATGATTACTGTGCTGTATGTGAAAAAACACAATATGGAATTCCTCATTTATTATTAGGAGATAATGCATTTTTATTTTTCAATTTATCTTTTCACTATGAATTAGGAAAATCTTCTATATAGTAAAGGTTTATAATTTAATGAATTGGTATACATGTCCATTGTAATTTTCAATATCAAATTATCCCATTCATCATCTTCCATGTTCCTATTTTTATTACTTTTCCTATTTTTATTTCTTAATTGTAGTCCATTGAATATTTGCTAGTCTGTACACATACCTATATGTGAGTTATGTGTTAGCCTTTACACCATCTATGAATGTGCAGGTTATTTGCATATTTTGACCTTTTGAAATGAGTCTATAGGGAAAATAGTAGAGATACCTCATTAATAAACTATTACATTTTGATTACACATATCAATAGTAGATGACTAGAGATGTGGTGATTCTATTTTCATGACTTTTGAGAAGTCTCAGTATTAATTATATGACACTGTAAAGTATTGTTTCTTATCATTGCCCTTAATTCTCATGGTCTTGCTCATGAGTACTTAACTATGGCTTATGACTATTAAATAGAAAATTCTAGAAAAACTCATAAGTTTAACTCTTGGGCTTACTTGTATAGTATACGTTTTCTATACAAAGCATATCCGCAACCACCACCACCTCCATTTTTTTTCAGAATAACTACACCATACATTCACTACCTATACACTTAGTGGCTTCCTCAGTTGTAGAGTAGATGTTATGAAATAGCAGTGGGTTCAAATAATGCATATTTAATTTGTTAATTTACTTTTTGAGAAATTTATATATAAACACTATATTAGTCTTACTTTTTAAACCATGACTACAATGTGCAAAAGCAGTGATGGTAGTCATTTGGATGAGCCAAAGAGAATCAATGAAGCAATTCTTCTAAGAATTATGTCATACCAATATTATTCCATATACAGTAAATATATGACAATAGTTATTTAAAGAGAGACACAAAGGGAGAAAGGGAAAAGTAAGAAAGGTAATAAAGAAACTAAAGGATGTTAACATAACTTCTCTTTAGTGTGTTGATAACTATTTATTTTTGAAATTTTGTTGCTACTGATCTGATAGTATACAGAATTTGTAAATGAAACTTTATGACAAGTGTGTAAGAATAAAGAAAAATATATGGAAATTCAGTAATTAATCCAGGTCTCCCTTTGGATCTTGGAGTCCATCTCTACAGGAAAGGGGAGACTCCTTTACCAATTGACCTCTCAGCAGCAAAAAAAAACCAGATTCCTATTTCCCTACTTAGTTGCCAGATTACTACAATTTCTCATGTAGACAGTGGCCATCCTTAGCCAGCATAAAGTGATTTCTTCATTTTCTTTAATTTGATGATCATTACATTTCTGCAATGCTCTGTTATTAACACATTTCAAGTATCCACTGGCAGTATATAGGTTGATCAAAAAAGGCTACTCATGTCCTTTTCTAATTTATTATTCATTCATTTTGTGTATTACAGGAAACAAAATAAAACATGGCTGCTCACTTTTGCTGCTTCCATTCAACTTAGTAGTAGAACTCATATCTGGATAGATCACAGAGAAAATTTAAAAAAACTGGTAAGACAGCTAGTGAGAAAGAAGCCAACATCCAAAAGATCTAAGTTCTAATTTCTTAGACCCACATGGTATAAGAAACAACTGACTCCTAAATTGTCTTCTACCCCTGCCTCCTCCCTAAGCAAAGTGTGTTATGTGAGTACCCTCTCCTAGTTGAAAAATGTACAAAAATATATAGATAACAAAGAAAAAATGTAAAAACTATCCACATCAGCCTAGTGGTGGTGGCTCATACCTTTAATCCTAGCACACTGAAGACAGAAGCAGGCAAATCTTTGTGAGTTAGAAGCCAACCTGGTCTACAGAACTATTTCTAGGAAAGTCAAGGCCACAAAAGGAAGTCCAGTCTCCAAGAGCAAAATAAACAAACAATAAAAAAAACCCAAAAATACAAAAGCAAACAAAGCAAAAAATAAATTAAATAACCTCAATAGACATTATGGTATTATATATATGTATATGAATATGTATATGTGTCTGTGAATTCTAGATGTTTATTAGAAAGTCAATTAATCACACTATTATTTTAGAAATCACAGTCAACAAACAAAAATTATCCATTGTGTTTATTCACATTAGCCATGCACTATCTGAAATAGTACCATGTACAACAACATCACAAAATTTGAATACTAAAAAACACATTTACCAAATGACCTAAAAGAGCTACTTTAAAAAAATGATATGTCATTAAAGCATATATTTGACAGAATACAAGTAACCAAGACGATACTCTGTATGTATTTCTAGCAGGAGTTAGTGTTAAAATGTCTCCACAAACATTTAAATATGCAGATTCAATGTCATCCACATAAGTCCTAATAGTAATGGTAATAGGAGATTCTGTTTAAATTCTTTAAATACCATTTTTATCATTATGAATTAGTCAAAAAGGAAATTTAGGTTTGTGGATAAGAATGTTGTATAACATCATGGCCAATAGTTGATTAAAGAGAATATGAAGCAGATATATATGTATGCATGATATACATTTTATTTGTTAGTAATTAAATCTTGATAATACTCATGTGCCCTTATTCAATTTGAGAATCATAATGCTAACATTAAGAAACATAAATAGTAGGAAAGGCTAATTATTAAGAAGTAAATCATCCCATTTTATGATCATTATTTAGCACTAAGGTGACAGAGTCACCAGTCAACCGAACAGAGGTAGTAGAAGACCGTTAGGACAATGGGGATATGGACCTGTTTAGACATAGTTTTGGGGGGCAATTCTAATCTTTGTTTTCAGGGGTCCACAACATCAAAGACAAATCGGTACAGCAGTCCAGTCCAATCAGCAAACACCAAACATGAATCAGTAGCAGCAGCTCTATCCTGAAAAATCCACAAGGCTGCTCTAAATTGTCACTAGGAATAGCTTGAGAAGTTCTGACATGTCTCTCTCTATGAATTCAGAACAAGCACAGATGGATGAAGACCATCAAAGCCTTACAAAGCAAACCAATCCAAAAGGGTACCTCATTGTCTGTGGAGTTATATTTATCTTCTTTCTAAACATCATGCACACTCTCAAGGGTCTGTTTCAGGGAAACATTCTCTCACATGTTTGCTGCAGCAAAGCTCCCTCACATCAGACAGCTTCCAGAAAAGTATACCATGACACAACTGAGCCTCCAAAGAATCCAGAAATGTTCAATTAGCAAATTGAACACAGATGTATACTTAAAATGCAAACAAAAAATTCACAAGAAAAATATAAACTTTATTTTTCAAAGCCAACATTTTCAATTTTTTCATTTTTATTACTGATATCATTATTTTTAAGATTAGCACTTTCCTTTATTATATTAACCAGATATTTTCATAGTAATATCAAGAACTTTAACACATGAATGTAAGCTAAACATGGAAGACTAAGCCGGGCGGTGGTGGCGCACACCTTTAATCCCAGCACTTGGGAGGCAGAGGCAGGTGGATTTCTAAGTTCGAGGCCAGCCTGGTCTACAGAGTGAGTTCCAGGACAGCCAGGACTACACAGAGAGAAACCCTGTCTCGAAAAACCAAAAACAAACAAGCAAACAAAAAAAAAAACATGGAAGATTAAATAATCATTGCTAAATAACAAAGTTAATATTGTTAAATTTACAAAAGTTTCCATGACAATGTAGACAATAATTTATTCTTATATTATTGGACAGTTATCCTGATTATTTATGATGTAAAGAACTTTAGTTGTTCACTACACTTTAACTACAGCTATGTATTTTATTCTGTATACCAATTTGCAGCTAGCTTACATTGATTTCTAGTAATTTACTATTTACTCTAGAATAAAATAAAATCACATTTTTTTAGTGTTTTTTTTTTTTTGTTTTGTTTTGTTTTAACAGTGCCTGTGGTGGTTTGAATAAGGTGCCTCCTAGGCTCAAATGTTTGTATACTGAGTTTTCAGTTGGTGACACTGTTTGGAGATATTGGGGAACCTTTAGGAGATGGATTCTTCGTGAAGAAATTTCACAGTGTGCAGTGTTTTGACAGTTCTTATTTCAGTGACCTCTACATCAGTGGTTTTCAATGTTCCTAATTCCGTGAACTTTTAATACAGTTTCTCATGTTGTGGTGACCCGCTGACCACAAAATTATTCTGTTGCTACTTTATAACTGTACTTTTGCTATTCTCATAAATCATAGTGTAAACGGTGCAAAAAGGATATCTGATATGCACGCACCAATGTAGTCAAAACACACAAGTAATAAACCACTGCTAAACATTGTTTCTCTCTTTCTCTTCCTTTGCTATTTGTGATTGGAGATATGCACCATTTTTTTGCTATAGCTACATGCTTAAAAACTCCCCTCATCATTAAAACTCTCTCTCTATAATCACAAACCAAGCAAACTCTTTCTTCCATAATTTTTATTTGGTCATAGTACTTCACCAACGTAAGAAAAAGCAAATTAGGACAATAAACTTGAAATATACATTTTGTTCCTATCCATATGTTAAAAATCTTTACTTGGTATCATTTACTTTGTGTGTGTGTGTGTGTGTGTGTGTGTGTGTGTAAGGGAGTGATCATGAAACTGTAAGTGCCCATGCTTGTTAGTAAAGTGTATTAGATCCCTTGTAACTAGTGTTACAGGTGGTTCATTTGCTGTGAACCAAACCCAGTTCCTCTATAAGAGCAGCAGGTATTCTTAAACACTGCATCAACTCTCCAGCCTCTTCCTATGAATTTGTATGTGGATGTAGTTCTTCAATATTTTCAAACATCGTACATTTTTTTCTTTTCTAACTTTCTCAAGAATCTTCACTGATGGTGTTCTATGGGTAAGAAAATAAAAGGACAGTGAAGCTAATTGAATTGTTTCAAGAAAAGATTCTCAAAGCGCGGGTGTGTGGGCAGCCACCCAAGTCTCCGGGCTAAATTCTTTTCTCTGAGTTGACTCTTCTGGCCATAGAGGTCAAGTACTGTTCTAAAAGATAAACTGTGCCTGGTCAGTTAATGCCCGAGAAAGACCTTATTCAATACTGTCAAAGGATGGAAGAGACTTTGTATTCAACTAAGCTGGTACAAGGTTGGAAAGGGTTTCTTTATTCTTTTATTTATAACCATTTTAATTATGCATTTATATGGGGCACAGCTAAGGAAGTAAGTGAATCAGTGGAAAAATACTTGTGATCTTGAAATGGGAGGTTGGTCAAAGTAATTAGGTCATCTCTGTTGACTAATTGACATATATCAGCTTGGGCTCTGCTCCCTAGAGACTGGGGAAATGAGATGCTCTTTTCCCTCCATGATTATATTTCAAAAGAATGCCTCCTAGGTTCTTCAGAAACAGAGTCAGTCTCAGGTGATAGAAGATTTACATCTCAAAAGAGCAGGAAAAGAATTTACAGTTTTAAGTTTCTATAAGTAAATGTTCCAAGAAAAGAGGTTAGGAAGAATTCTGTCTAATTCTTAAGCCAAGGGAGACTTTAAGGTTGTCTTGGTCAGTAAAGGGATCAAATGTATTTGCACTGTGAGTGTTACTTTCAGAATGGATTGATGGTGATCTGTGGGTATTTCAGGGTTTTTTTTTGTTTTTTTTTTTGTTTGTTTGTTTTTACAAGTGACAGAAATTCAATTCTAATTAGCTTCTTATCTTCAGAGTTCAGGCCCAGTGGGATACAGGCTGTGGGTGCACCTGGACCCACCTTACTGTAAGGAGTTTCCTTACTGACTTTTCATCTATCTACAGTCACATAATTACCTTTGAACTTTGACTGCAGGCTGACTGGCTCCTCATTGTATGCTTACCCAGTTCTCTCTGGATAGTTTTTCTTCTACATGGTGACTGATATAAAAGCAGAAAGGGAAGAGCTAGACAATGAAATCTATGTGGTTCAGATTTCTCTGACTAGTCCAACAGTTCCCATCTCCCTCTTCCTTTCAGATGTCTAGACCTTCACTCTAGAAGAAAGACAACCCATTTCTACCTGAGAATAGATTGTCAAATGCTTTTTATTTTGTCTGTTTTGAGGTTTTATTGTTTTTGGTTTTTGGTTTTATTAGTTTTGTTGTTGTTGTTTGAGACAGGGTTTCTCTACATAGCCCTGGCTATCTTAGAATTTACTCAGTACATCAGACTGGCCTCAAACCCACAGAGTTCTGTAGCTGGAATGTATGCTATGGTGTGCGCCACCATCACCTGGGAGATTGCCTAAAACTTTTAAATATTGTGTCTAGCAATAGAATGTCCAAGAATCCATTAGTAGTTCACTCCATAAGGCTGAATGTCTCTATTGGTCTTCAGTATATGCTGGAATCCTGAAGAATTAGGCTCTGAATCTAGGGAAGAAAATGATATGCCAGCAAGATTGAGGGAAAGCAGAAAAAGACAAGAGGATTCCTTCTTCTATGACCTTTATATAGTCTTTCATCAGAAGATTTGGTCCAGATTAAAAGTGGATCTTCCTACTTCAAATGATCCAGATTAAGTGAGTCTTTCTCTTCAATAATCCCTCACAGGTGGGTCCTTGGGTTTACATTAATTAAAATGTAGTCCAATTGACAATGAAGAATAGCCATTAAACAGTCTATTAAATATTCAAAGCTGTTACTTTAAAGAATTCGGATAGATTTATTTATCAAATTTTACCAAAATTATCAAACAAATTAGACAATACTTTACTACTTGAGGTAGATATAACATTTTATGTCTGAATAAAACTGAGGAATATGATCTCAGAAAGGCTATTTCTATCTGGATATTTCTGAACTTAAAATATTATCAATTTATTTTGTAAGGTGCACTGATAAAATGCAACCCAAAAAATTTGAGATAACATATTATTATAAACATATTGAATCATAACATAAAATAACTGTATTTTAAAATTAAGTGCAATGACAACAAAAACGAAACAAAAGCCTTTTGGCTTATCAAAATTCTAAATGTAGTAAAGTGAAGTTTTAACATAATATTTGTAATATATGTGTTTTAAAGTTACCTAAAATACTTATATTCTTTCATAAAATAGAAAAAGACCTTTTATTACAATTATTATAATTTACAAGTACATGGAATATGTTTCTCAGAGGTTGCCATTAGAGGAAGCACCAGAAGTATTCTTTGCCTATATATGTATGTTTGTATTATCACATCAAAAAACTCAGAGACTCAGAGCCAAACAGTGGATGGAGTTTGGGAAAATTTATGGAAGAGTTGGGAAAAGGATTGAGGGCCCTGAAAGGGATAGGAATCCCATAGGAAGGCCAGGAGTGTCAATTAACTTGGAGCCTTGAGGCTCTAAGAGACTGAACCACCAACCAAAGACCTTCTTCCTCCCAACCCTCACACACATGGGAAATGTGTAGCTGTGTCTTCATGTGAATCCTGAACAACTAGATCAGGTGCTATGCCAAAAGCTGTTGTGTTTCCTTAGGATATGTTTTTCTAGCTGGGGTTCCTTGTCTGGACTCAATGGGAGAGGGTGCACCACAGAGACTTGATGTTCCAGGGAAGGGAGATACTCAGGGTTGTGGGGCAACAGCTCAGAGGAGAATGGTAGGGACTGTGGGAGTTGGGATGAAGGGAGATAAAGTGATTGAGATGTAAAGTGAATAATTAAAGAAAAAAATTAATAGTGTAGGATTCTATGGGCTGTTTGTTGTTTTGGTTTTTTTTTCTTTGTTTGTTTTATTAATTGTTTTTTTTTATTTTGGGGTTTTTTGTTTGGTTGATTTTTTTTTTTTTTTTTTTTTTTTTTGGTCATCCAACTACATTCTTTTGGTGGAAATTACTTTATATTGCTATGTTAATGACTACTTAATCTATCTGTATCTTTTGGCTCTATTTCTTGAAGGAAGACACAAACTCGGGAGTAACCTTCACCCAGTAACACTATTACTACTACTAAAATCTCTAGATAACAACATTCACATATTCTTATATATAAGTATCCATTTAGATTTGAAGAACCTGAGTACTTAATGCCAGGAAAATATAACATATTACAACTTAGAAATATCTCTCAGAGAAATTTTCCAGCCTGTCTTGAAAAGCAGATAAAATTGATTAGATGTATCATTGATTAACTGTTTGCTACTTTCATGATCAGATTTATTTTGTCCCAGACCTTTCTCCAGTTACCTTGTCATGGTTCAGGATGATGTCACTTACCTCAGCAAAGCAGAATTGTATTAGAATTTTTATAACAGCTATACCAAGTTTAAAACATCAATTTTCATAACAATAGGAAAGGTAACTACAATTTATAGAGTTGTGTTAGCACAGTTGATGATTAATAGACTTGCTTTATAAACAAACTAAATTTTAAAAAGAATTGCAATAGAAAATAAATTGTAGGTAAGTAGGGTAGCCATATATTGACTGAACATGTGGGCTTCAGAAACTGAAAGAAGTGTTTACCATACTGTTGTTGTTACTGCTGTCATTGTTTTATGTAAAGAATCATTCTGGTTAGCCACTTTTTTTTTTTTTAGCCATTTTCAAAATTTCCACTTATCGTCTGATTTAAATGTGAAGAGTACAGCCTGTTCTTTCACTGGGCTCCTGACACATCTCCTTCCTTATTCAAATTTCTTAACATGCTGATACTTCAGGTTCATTCGGTGAGAAGCCAGATATTACTGAAGGACTGAAAAGCAACACTCTTGACAAAGAGCTAAAGAGTATCTAAAGATTTGGGAGACTTTATTAAGAATAGGTTGGATTAAAGGAAGAACCAAGCATTGGTTTTGGATAGCCACATTAGTATTCTTGATCAGTATTTGTGTGGGGAGGAAGCTGAGGTAGATGAAGAAGAGGGAAGGTAACCAGCACCCATTCTCCACTCCTGAACTTTATAGTGCAAACCAGACTCAAATGAAAAGTGTTACTCTATCCATTTCCCATGTGTATTATATTTTGCTACAAGACTGAAATGATTATTTGGGCTTTGATGTGTGATGTGCTCATATAGAAATAATTTCTTATTTGTCCCTGTTCAAATGGGATAAAAAAACAGTTAAGTTTCAAAAGGATATTGGGGAAAATGTGATATTACATAAAGTATAATGTCTCTTCATGAAGAATATGTTGTCATCTAGAATGAGAGGGTCCCATTACAATTTTGTGGCTATTATTTAAGTGTTCCAAAATTTATTTTTTATAGTAACATATGGTTATAAGAACATTATGTATTAATAGTAGGAAGTTTTATTTTTTTAAAGAAATGTGCACATTTCCTGAGTGACTGATAAAGAATTAATATATGTCCTAAAACATAGAACATATAGATGTATTATGTGTCAAATGTCTCTTCCATAAATATTTAATCTTTTTTTGAACTGAAGTTTATTCTGTCCTATTAATTTTAAATATATAGGCATCAGAAGCATTAAGTGGATACTCAAAATGTTAGGAATCCTCTTTTTCCTATTCTAAAATTTATCTTGGGTCCTTTTATAAGATTATTTTCTTATTATTTCTATGTCTGACTCATAAACTAAGATTTGACATACACATAGTTTATTTAGGTCTCCAGCTCACATCTATATAATACATAAATCTACAACCTTTTGAGGATCCTGGAGTTACTCCAAATTCCTCCATTTGGATTGAAAGACTCTTCATAGTAAGGATGGTTAGGGGTGGAACAACTGGCTGTTTCTTTGACAGGAGGAGGACCGGAGGACCGAGGGCATGTTTACTATTGTTTGGCTGATATTGTCTGTGTGATGGTGAATATTTAATCAACTATCAGGTAGTTCACTGTCTTAATTTGTATAGAAATCATGAATAGACAAATTGAACACCCCTGCATCTTGGCAACACCAGGTCTTGGTTCCAGCAACTCTCAGCTATTGTTGTATCTCAAAACTCAACCCCCAGTGCCAGCAACTCATGCTCAGCTGGTGTACTTACCAGTTCTCCTTGATGCTGTTGGCAACATATTAGAAGTTGTAGAAAGTTATCTCCAGGCAACTGTCTGCATCTCTTCCACTAGCTAAAACCAGCAGCTTCCAATAGATCTACTAACAGGTTTGTTAATTTGTTTTTGGTGTGTGTGTGTGTGTGTGTGTGTGTGTGTGTGTGTGTGTGTATGCATGTGTGTGTGTGTGTGTGTGTGTGTGTGTGTGTGTGTGTGTGTGAGAGAGAGAGAGAGAGAGAGAGAGAGAGAGAGAGCCCTTACCATACTTGGAGCACTTTCATAATTCTTTAGGTGTTAGGTATGCTCAGGGTTAACATCACTTGATGTTAATTTTACTATTATCTGCCCTTAGCCATCTCCATGAACAATAGCCATTCCTACTAGGTGATAATCCATATGAAAGAGGCTATATTAATAGAATCTGTGCCATATCCCAAATTGGGACACACTATTGCAAGCTCTTGCCTGTCTGGATGGAAAACAGGGGAAAAAAAATTGGCTATAGCCAAAGAAGCATGGAGCCACACATGTGAAAGGGTTATTCTCCATTAAGCATAGATTTTCTACATATCCACACCAATCTTTCATTGATTCCTGGACTAGTTAGCTCTGACCTTCGCTGGTGAGGAAAATGACCTGGTTACTAGGTTGATAAAATCTGCAGAGTTCAAGACTTCTGGTATGCCTATGAGGTGTTTATCTGAGAGTTTTCCACAACTGTTTGTAGCTGAAACAAGGTCTCTTGAAGACATTATGAACCATCTTACATAAACAAGAATGAAGAAACATCTCCAAATGTGAGAAATGTCTTTCTTAGGGTTGCCATCGCACAGTCAAAACTCTGACCCATAAGTTTTCCTATTTAAAAAAACTACAGGGATGTAAATGGAGAGGAGCCTGCAGAAAAGAAGGTCCAGTGACAGGCCCAAAGTGGAATCCAGCTAAAGGGGAGGCCCCAAGGCCTGACACTATCCCTAGGCTGTGGAGCACTCACAAAAGGAACTTATTATGACTGCCTTCTGGAAGACCCAACAAGCAGCTGAAATACTTAGATCCAGATATTTGCACCTAACGAATGGACAGAAGCTGCTGACCACTGTGATTGAATTAGGGAAAAGCTGAAAGAAGCTGATGAGGATGGTGACCCTGTAGGAGGACCAGTAGTCTCAATTAACCTGAACCCCTGAGATCTCTCAAACACTGGGCCACTAACCAGGCAGCATACACCAGCTGATATGAGGCCCCCAACATATATACAGCAGAGGACTACCGGGTCTGGGTTCAGTCAGAGAAGATGCATCTAGCCCTCAAGAGACTGGAGAACCCAGGGAGTTTAGAGGACTGGTGGGTGGGGGTAGGTGGGTGATGGGAACATTTTCATGGAGACAGGGGGCAGGGAGGATGTATGGGATGTGAAATGGTTGGAGAGTGGATCGCAAGGGGTATAAAATTTGGACATAAAATAAATAAATAAAAGATTAAAAAGAGAGAGAGAAACAGTAGTTTTCTGAATGGCTGCATAAGCAATGAGACTGGGGGAATCAGTACCTATACTTCTGTAGCAAAATCTTCTAGTGGATAATAGAACTTATGAACTGAGTTTCTGAACTTCTCATCCAGTGGTGCCAAAGTAACAGCTTCTTTATTGACAGCTTCTTTCACAGGAGTGGTGAGACTCAAAAAGTCTGAGGATATCAGGAGGAGCAACAACACTGATCAGAATGCAATCACATTTGAGAACGATGGGTGTTGTAGTAATTATTTAAAAACGGCCACTGGTCATGCCGACTATGTAAGCTGCAGCAGCTGTGCCTAGCTCGGCTGCCATGTTCAGTGGTCAGAGGCTATGTGCGTGCCACAGCTAAAAACAGCCAGCCAGAAACACCAGCCCTGCCACCCATGAGATGCCAGCTTGGGAGATGGCTCTGCCAATCTTCCACGATGTCTTCACAAGGCTGGGCATTGACCAGACCATTCCACCATCCATCTAGGCCCAGTAGGAAAATGAGACTCTAATCCTTAAAGATTAATCAAAGGCTTTATATGTTTGGTAATGATCAATAACAATATGCCCATACAAAAAGAGTTGTTTACCAATTAGCTAACCTAAATAAAAATTGTTACCTGTGACTGTTCTCCATACCTGGGTGGCTCTCCATCACCCCTACATCTCTGGTCTTCCTAGCTCCTCCTTTTCCTTTTCCTTTTCCTTTTCCTTTTCCTTTTCCTTTTCCTTTTCCTTTTCCTTTTCCTCTTCCTCTCATTACTCGTCCCACCATAGCTACTCCTACAGATGGGGAGCATAGCAGAAAAA
This sequence comes from Arvicanthis niloticus, assembly GCF_011762505.2. NCBI lineage: Eukaryota > Metazoa > Chordata > Mammalia > Rodentia > Muridae > Arvicanthis > Arvicanthis niloticus. Next base: position 26,998 of record NW_023045379.1, on the reverse strand, counting down.
CTGAACTTACCTAGAATTTTTTCTTAGTAGGTGACTGTCTTTTAGCTGTATTTTTTTCTGCTTCTCACTAAACATTGACAGCTTTGGCTTTTTAAAAGTGAAAATTAACACTAGAAAGAGCAACAAGCAGAGAGAAGAGTTTGCTTTAATGAAACATAGTGACAAGGCACGTCCCTTGTGAATTCCCCGTAAAAGGAAAAAAAAAATCTCATTTTTGTCAAGGAAAGAAACTTAAATTCAACCTAAAGTTAGCTCCTTTCCTTACCTCTTGCTGTTTGTCCAATACTTTTTACAAGAAAGGGGGTCAATGAGTGCTTCTCCCTTCTTAATGACCCATACTTATTTCCAGATGTTCTATGGGAGTCTTTTGGGCCACCACAGACACTATGAATATGCCATGAAGCTATTTGGTGTTCCTCACTGTCAAAACTTCTCTCACCTCCTTCTTCTCACCTCCAGCTAGAACTGACCCTCATGTAGTTTTTTATAAATTCATAGTGGTTGCACTATTAATTTTCTTCCAGAGCTTTGCCAGATATTCCCAGAGTCTTTATGCCAAAAATCTCGACTATTATGTCTACTACAAATATCTGCTTACTTGTTCAATCTTGTGAACAGTGAGTTCTTTTAAGACAGAAATAATGCAGTGCTTTTGACATTTGTTCAGAATATTTACAAAGAATATACGTGGGTGTGAATAAATTAATTGTTCTTTATTCAGGTGTGTTTTGAATATGTGTATAGATAGGTAGATGATAGATAGGTACATAGATTATAGATAGGCATTTTATGCTGAAAAAAGTAACAAATATATTATGAAAACTGAAGGCAGAAATAATATTAAGTATCAATACTAAAGCAAAACAAAATAAAACGAAACAAACAAACAAAAAACAGGTGGAAATTTGGAGTGGAGAAGGAAATAATCCATTCTTCTAAATATAGCTCACAGCACATGGATGTGAAAGCCAATTATTTACTCTCTGACAAAAAGAATTCGGCAGCAGTCTCTGCTGCAGCTCTTCACCTGGAACACCCCAGGGACTCTTCTATCCTGTGAAAAATGATCTGTGACAAGTGCAACCACTATATGTTCAATTGTTTCTTTCCCTGAGTTTCAAATCTGAGTCTTCTTGCTTTTTGAACCCCAGAGGGACTTTTTGATACCACTGTTAATGAACCAATAACATTTGCTTAGCCTCTTTGGAGATGTACACGAGTGGAAAGTGTATTCTATCTTCTACCTGTACATGCTTAAGAACGGAGAAATCCCCACCCCCAATACCTGATCATGTTTCCCTTTTCCCCCTCCCTGTCTCCTCTCCCACCCAGATCCCTCCTTCTCTCTGCCCCCCCCCCCATGATTACTTTTTTTTTCTTCCCTTAGGGTCAGCAGAAAGAATAAATATAGGCAACCTCAGGAAGTAAGAAGTAGGGGGACACTCTAGAATGTACCAGAGACTTGAGAGGTGAGAGACTCTGAGGACTCAAAGAGAAAGACCTTAAATGAAATTCTCTACAGAGGGCATAGGTAACTTATAAAGTCTGCCTCCAGTAGAATGACAGAGCATCAAGTAGAGGAATGGGGTTGCCATCCTACAGTCCAAAACTGACCCAGAATTGTTGCTGTTTAAAATAACTGCAGGGACAAAAATGGAGAAGCCCCTGAGGGAAAGGAGGTCCAGTGACAGGCCCAAATTGGGATCCAGTTCAAGGGGGGGCTCCAAGGCCTGACATTTTTAATGAAGCTATGGTGTGCTTACAGACAGGAGACTAGCATGGCTGCCCTTGGAGAGACCCAACAAGCAGCTGAAAGTCAGATGCAGATACTTACACCCAATTAATGGACAGAAACTGGTGACCCCTGTGGTGGAATTAGGGAAAAACTGCAAGAAGTTAAGGAGGAGAGCAACTCCACAGGACTACCAGTAGTCTCAACTAAGACCACTGGGATCTCTCGGACACCAAGCCACCAACATACACCAGTTGATGTGAGGCCCCGGACACATATACAACAGAGGATTGTCTGGTCTTGCCTCAGTGAGAGAAGATGCATCTAACCCTCCAGAGAAGTGAGGAACCAGTTAGTGGGGAGGTCTGGTAGATTGAGTATGGTGGAATAGAGACATCATCTTGGAGAGAGCAAAGAAGGTATGAGATAAGGAACAGTCAGAGTGTGGCCTGGCAGGGGTAACAACTGGACTGTAAAACAGAAAGATTAAAATATAATTAATAATAATAATAATAATAATAATAATAATAATAATAATAATAATGATAACTGAGGATAACTGAGGAATCTGCTCAGGGGATGGTTAATAAATACAAACGCTATAACTCTGGGAATAGAGTTAAATTATTTTCTTAACACATTAACTTTGGGTGGTCTGAAGACATGGAAAGTACAGAAGGGTTCATGATATTAGCATCTGTCATGCTGCTTCTGACACAATGATAATGCTGAAAATCTCTCAACATACTATCCTCTATTGAGATCAACAAAGACACAATCCAAGAATCTTCTGAAAGTTGGAGTTGGTCAATCAATAATGAACAAACCACAACAAGAATCAAAGGGCAATCTATGGGCTTTCAATGGAAAAGGGTAAACCTCATTAAAAGCCATTTGTTGCAATATAGGAAAAAGAAAATCAAGTGAGCATATAAAGATACCATGTTTCATGCAAAAATTGATTTTATTGCTTTAAAAAGAAAATACGATACTAATTACCATACTAATGGATGCTTTCATCTGTTAAAAAAATAGCTTAAGTAATACAAGGGTAATTCTCCACGAATGTAAAATTTTACAATAAAAGTCATGATAGCTGTGTGTGGGGGAGACCTTTCAGTTATATAAAACCATAAGCACCTTGTAACATTAGTCTGTCTGTATCATGGTCTAGTAAAGTCACAGTTTTGTCTTAACCACTAAACCACTGACTATCAGCAATAAGTGCTTTACATTTACTGTACTTTCACTATTTTGCTGTCTCTATATTACATACATAATATGAATTATTTTCAATTGGAAAAGGTGGGACTTTCTCAGCGATTCATTTTTCTTTTATTGAAAGTAGATATTTCCATATAACATGCCCAGGTTGAGATGTTCATTCATTCTACTACTTCCAGTTCCTCCATCCCTGGTCTCCCATCTACATCTACCTTTTATTGCCTCTAATTAAAAACAGGCTTCCAAGACATAGTAATGAAATGAAATAAGATTTTTTTTTTTTAAAAAAAAAAAGCAAACAATTAGGAATAGAAAAGGCAAAGAAACAGAAGGAAAGAACCTCAAGAACTGGAAGAATAAATAGAGGCAGTTAGAGACCCACTCACTAAAAGTTGACTAATTCCATAAAAACACAAAACAGAAGCCATAATGGATACTCAGAGGATGGTTGAGATGAGAGAGAGGAGAGAAAGAGGGAGAGAGAGAGACAGAGAAAGAGAGAGAGAGAAAGAGAGAGAAGAGAGAAGGAGGAGGAGGAGGGAGGAAGGGGGAGAGGGAAGAGGGAAAATAAGAATGATAAAATTAAAAGAAAAAAGATAAGAAAGGGGAAAAGAGGAAAAGTCCAGAGATGACATAATAAGATGAGAGACCACCAGAGAATCTGCTGATTTCTCTTTCTGTTGGCCACCTAACAATGGGCACGCAGATATCCTTATGAATAGTTTGCTTTCCTAGTGAGACTTCCTTGGAGAAAATTTAATTTTCACTTTTAAGTGGTTGTCAATTGGACATCACTTTTGTGTTAGTGATGGTAACATGTGCCCACTTCTTTCAGTTGCAGGACCCCATCGGATGCAGATGCATGAGGAACCTGTACATGCTGCCTCAGTCTCTGGAGTTCATATGTATATCCATCATGTTGATTTACAGAGCCTTGTTTCCTTGGTGTTCTCTATACTCCCTGGATCTTATACTTTTTCTCCCTTCTCTTCTGCAGGGTGCTCTGATCCTTGAGGGGAGGAAATTGCTGGAGACATCCCATTTAGAATGAATGCTCAATGTCTGTCATTCTCTGCATAATGCCTGGCTGTAGGTCTCTGCATTTGTTTCTATCTGCTGTTGTTGGAAGCTCATCTGATGATGGCTGAGCAAGGCAGTGTTTGCTGGGCATAACAGAATGTCATTTTATTTGTTTTGCTATGGTTCTTCAGTGGAACAGCAGTACTTGGTTATACCTTAGGTAACTGGGCTGTATAGCCTCATGTTTTTGGTCATCTAAGCTTTCAAGTGTGTCTTACCTCTCTTGGAATAAGCCGTAAGTCAAACTAGTTATTAATTAGATATTCTCCTAAGCTTTTGTGCCACTATTACTCTAGCATATCTTACAGGCAGGACACCATTGTAGATCAAAGTTTTTGTAACTGGGTTAGTATTTACATTTCTCTTTTGGTAGCACACAGAGTCCATTTGGTACCAAGAAAAATATCCTGTAACGAGTTGCTCTGTGTGGGCACCAGCTCAACTTCTCCATGTTCAATGAGTTGTAAAGCTTGTCTTATTGTCAGTTTTGGAAGAACAACCTACAGCTTTGGCAATAGCCTCAGCTGTTTGGATATTTACATGGGACGTCTTTGGCCAATGGCTTAATTAGGTGTAACCCATTTGTGGTACTGGAATCTTCACTTGGTGACAAAATATGTCCTTCTGGGGTTTAGTGTCCCTCACCAATTGGTAAGTTCATTTAGATTACTATCATATATGCATATATTTTAGGAGGCTGTTATTCTGCTTGGCTGCCATAAAACTCCTCAAATGACCTTTGACTTTGGCTGTCTCCCACTATTCCCTCCCCTTGCCTCTTCTTTCCTTCATCCACACTTGATCCTTCCATTCCAGTTCCTCTCAATTCATTCATAAATATCTATTTTATTTCTATATTCCTAGGGAGATCTACGTGTTTCCCCTATTACTTTAGTCTATACCTAATCTCTGTGGTTCTCCAAATTGTTGGTTGATTGTCATCAACTTAACAGATAATGTCCACATATAGCCAGATACATAATGTATTTGTCTTTCTGGGTGAAGATAATTTTTTGTACTTCCATCCATTCCATGAAAAATTTATCATTTCACTTTTTAATTGCTGAGCAACATTTTATTGTTTATATGTATCGATTTGCTTATCTGCACATGAATTGAGGGCTATATCTTTTGCAGCCTAAGATATGATATAAGGGAAAGGTGACAGTAAAGTTACAATTTAACTTTGAGTCTGTTGATATTTAGCATTCTTAGACTAGTCCTGTGTGTGATATACTCAAAGATAGTATATTTCTGCTGGACCCTTCTTTGCTTATGTGTCAGAGGGTAGGCAGACTCAATTTAATGATGACCTTGATGACCTATTCTCTTCAGGTGCAGAAACTATCTTTAGATAAAATATATAATTCTGTACTATTGTTAGTGTGCCCTTGCTGCAGAAGTCTAGTGACCCTCACTGTGAGAACCCATTAGAGCTTGTCAGTAACTGCAAATTGTATTTTGTCAAACCTTTTGCATACAGGACCATGGATCCTTTTTGGTCCCACACAGCAAATGTCAAGACTGTTTTTATTATGGCTAAGTTTGCATTGCAGACTTTTGTATATTGAACTCACTTTTTAAAAATTAGTTTATCTATCTACATTCCAAATGTTACCCCACTTCCTGGTCTCTCCTCCTGAGTCTTTTACCCCACCCCACACCCCCTTCACTTCTGATAGGGTGTTCTCACACCCACCCACCCACTCCCACCTCACCACCACTAGCATCCTTCTTCCCTGGGGTACCAAGTTCCTAAGGATTAAGTGCATCCTTTCCCACTGTAACCAGACAAGGCAGTCCTCTGCTCCACATGAAGCAGGGGGGACAGACCAGCCCATGTAGGCTATTTGACTGGATGCTTAGTCCCTGGGAGCTCTGAGGGGTCCAGGTTAGTTGATACTGTTGTTCTTTCTATATTGTCACAATTCTCTTCAGCTCCTTCGGTCTAAAGCCAGAAATCCTTAAGGTCTTCTAGAATATTGGCAGTGTAATTTTTGAAAGAATAGCATTTACTCATTTCAAAACCTGAAGACTTTTACCAAGTGTTTTTCCTTCTTCATTGTGTAAGGAAGTAAGAGGTAAAATCTTGTGTTCATTAATTTGGAAGGAATATTTTAGCAGATATTCCTAGATATAGAGAACTGAGTTTATATAATGTACTTGTGGTCTGCCCATAATAGTTTCTAATTTATTTTATTTATTCTGCTATATTGGAGAATTACTGAGATACATATGTGACCATCTACACCACTCATAGATAATATAATATACATCAATACATTCAGTCATGTAATGGTCAGTATTGTCAGTTTATGTCCTTTTGCACTGTATTATGACAGGGAACAAGAAGGGTAACATACCCTTAAGGATGATTGCGAATCAAACCTGTTATTAACTTTACATTAATGATAAGAGTTGATGAGCTCAGTGACTGCATCTGGTCTGCACTCCATGTCTTCCAGCTGCTCTATTGGCCCAGTACCCCTCTGATCATAGTGGGAAAAGAAATCAAAATGCTTGTCATTGAAAATGGCTCTCATGTGTAAATCTGACTTTATCAGTGAAAGAGTCCCCAAGGCCATGTTCCTCATTATTGTAAGGCACTGTCACACAATAACATCATAGTAGATACAATATGGCAAAGGACTTCTGTGTGAATGATGATGTCTAGAGTAATATATATCCACTGAAGTAGCCCATAGGATTTGGTATTGTCCCCAACTAGAATGTCATGGAGCAGCTCTTACACTACCCCTGCTCTAAAGAACTGTATTTGGTCAAAGAGATATGCCAGGTGTTACTTTCCAAGGTCCCTTATGCCCCAAGGATAACACAGAAAATGCAGATCATGCTTGAGACTTTTAGCATCACAACCATGTACGTGGCCACTAGGGTGGAATTGGCCATGTCCACCTCTGAGCAAGCACTGGAATTGTCATGGACTGTTACTTCCTTACACAACAAAGAAGGAAAAACACTTGGTAAAAGTCTTCAGGTTTTGAAATGAGTAAATTCTATTTTTTAAAAATTACACTGCCAATATTCTAGAAGACCTTAAGGATTTCTGGCTTTAGACTGAAAAAGCTGACTAGAATTGTGACAATATAGGAAGAACGACAGTATCAACTGAAACCCCTCAGAGCTCCCAGGGACTATGCATTCAACCAAAGAGCATACATGGGCTGCTCCGTGGCCCCTGCTACATGTGGAGCAGAGAATATTCAATGTGGAAAGATCATATTCAATACCCATCTACAAGGGTTATATTTGTACCTATGACATTTTATGTCTGGACCTCACTGCCCAGGACTTGAAAGGCTGTCACATGAAGAGCTTGACTAAACTATGCTTCACCTTCATCATGATAGTTGAACATAAGTTTGTAGATGAAATCAAGAACAAAGATCAGCTATGTTGGTCTGTTGTGAGCATCAACTTCTTCATACTCCTCCTATTTATTCTATAAGAGTGAGCTCTGACCTTTTCAATATAAAGGTTAAGAGTCCATGTGCACACTTCTAGCCTGTCTTACAGTGGTATCCACGAGGCAATATTAAACTCCTTCCTAAAGTGTGTTGTAGAACATGCACACCAAGAGCAACAACTACCTGTTGTTACCACCATGTATGCAGCTGCTACTGAAAGTATGCAGGAGATGACAATCTTAATGCCCAGCACTGTGATAATCATGACCGTTATCTCTCATAGCACAGTCTGGATCAGCAGATGCATCTTAGACTCACTGCCCATCTTCCATCAGATGTGGTTCTGCAAGCATGAGTATGTATGATAAGTCATGTCTCTCAGTCATCCATACTAATGATTGTATATGGACTGAAGAGTTAGGCAGGTTGACAGACATCTGCTTCATGAGCTTACTCTGAAGTACTTTGCCCTGAAACCCAGTGCTACCCTTATGAGCCCATAGTAAGCCTCTGGAAAGAAACTTGTCCTTGAGGTTTATATCTGATGTCAGCACCAGACCATTTTTGTTGATATTTGATCTTGCATTTAAATGAACTTTTCCATTTTCATATCTTTATTTAACACTAGATGCATGTAGGTCAGTCGCTTAGCTGAAGGGAGATCACTACTAACGTTTGACTTTGCACTGACTTTATTCATCCTTTTAATTTTGTATTTTTATATTTTATTATTTAAAAATGATGGTTTATTTTTTTTTTATTGTTCAGTGAGAATGTCAGGCCCAACAATATGTCAACATGTAAAGAAAATAAAGTGCTGTAGTGAAAAAAAGTATAGAGTTTGTGAGTTTTCTTCCTGATTGGTGTGGGAAAAGACTCAATCTAAAGATTGACATCACGTATGCACACTTCTATTAAGGTACACAGCAAGGATGACCACCACAAATGGAACTGAGACTTTAGATAGTGGACCATACAGACAACATGTGATCTATATGTTAACTAGCCTAGGGGACACCAAGAGATATAATGGGAGTCACAATAACCAAGCCTTTTAAATCCTTAAGGATGAATCTCTTAGACCAGTTTGTTTTTATTCCCTGTCTTGTGTCATGTTGAGATATAGGGTCATTTTAAAAGAATTTCTAAGATTTTCCACCACCATAGTCATTATTCAAAATACAAGTCATAAATGTGGAACTTGGGAGGATTGCATTGACCTTCTATGTTTGAAAATGCATGGATACTCACTGTGGATTCCCAGGGTAAATGTCAATACAAAATTAAATGGGGAATTATGACTGTTGGGGTAAGAAGCAGCTGCTCCAAGTCTATTATAATTCAATATTATTTTATAGTTGTATAAAATATTAAATATATTGCTACAATCTCCTTTTTCCAAAAATCACCAAATCCTAGTAACCATTATATTATCTGCCACTCAATATTCATCAAACTTTCTCTTAGCTTTGTCCTATGCCCTAATACAGTTATATCACTCCTACTATCTCAGGATTACATCACCATCTTTCTACCAAAAAGGACAGTTTTCATTTTCATATGATGCTACTACCCAGCTCTTCAACCTGTTCATCATCTCCTTGGCAACAGTCTCCAAGTCCTCCTAAAGAACATATGGTAACTTTATGGCCTTACTATCTTAGGGAAATATATTTTTCTAAAGCTTTGATCTATTCTTGTGCAATCTGCCATAGCCACCCCCAAAATTTGCTTCACTTTATACAGGCCATCCCTTGCTATGGGCACCCACTTAGCAGCATGCTAGTACCACTTATCCAAGTACATTACAGCAAGTAAAATGAAACATTCTCACTAAATCATTAAAATATTCATTATCTAAATTTAGTTTCTACACTCAGCCATGCACAGACTCTCAGAACTTAGCCTCAAACTTCTCTGGGTAGATAATATCTCAGGCACTGTATTAGTTACACTTCTACTCCCATAATAAAACACTGTGACCAAGGAAACTTTATAAAAGAGTTTAGCAAGGTACATGATTCCAGAGAGTTCGTTTCCCTGATAGCAGAGAAACATTATGGTAGAAGAATCAGCTGAGTGCTGAGGTTTAAAATCAAAAGCTGAAGGCAGAGAAAACTCATTGGAAACACAGATGACTTTTGGAACTTTAAACACAATACTGTAAACAACTTCTTTTGTAAGGCCACACCTTATAAGCTTTCTGAAACAGGTTTACCAACTGGAGACCAACTATTCAACTGCCAGAGACTTATGGGTAAAATTTCATTTAAACAATTATAGTCACCAAGGAGAAAAAATTTAAGCTGGACTGGCTGAAGTAGATCCTAGAAAGAGGGATGGAGTATTAAACTATCTATAGAGAATGTGGACTTTAGGTTTGAACAGACAAAAAATGTGAAAAACACGGCTATTATTTATAAAAAAAATAAGACAATTTTAAAAATCAAGAGTATTCATAAAGTTAGTGAATTTCAGAGACAGTAAAATTTTGTCACAATCTATCACCAGCCCATACTTGTTTTGTTTTATTTTATTTCTTTCTATTTCTTTTTTAATCTGTATTGCTATCCTGACACATTGACTAGTTAAAAATTAAAAATTACTTTTGACTTAGGATACTGTGAAGATTTTTTGTGTGTATTTGGATTTTTGTTTCTGGCTACAGAAAATGATGCCCTGTTTTAAAAGGGGCATTCCGTCATTCACACCATCCTCTGATTGGCTCTCAGCTTTTTATTTTTCATTTTTTTCAATAACCAAAACCAATTGTTTTTAGATAGCTACATTGAGAAAACTAACTTAAAATTTTCTTTAGAAGTCTGTGCTCAGTTTTCTCCTAAACTACCTGTAAAGACATAGTACTCTTCCTAGGGCAAACTGAATATGTTCCAGATGTAAAAGCAGAGAGTTAGAATTAGTATTATTATGTAATTTCATATAGTAGATGGCAAATGTTTTTGTATAATTCTAAGGATTCTTACTTCCAAAAGAATGGTGAAAGTTTTGAATTATCAAAAAAGGAAGACCTTTTTTTTTTTTTTTTTTTTTTTTTTTTTTTTTTTTTATCAATTCTGGATTTTTAAAGTCATCTGGTACCATATCCTTATTCTGAATGTTATATGGTCTATGCTACCCAAAATGTCACACTTTTTTCTTATAAAGTATACACTTTTGCTAGAAATATATTTGTACTTCATTGGTATAATTATTGATTAGCTTATATATGTAATTATGTATAATAATACACATATATAATTAAATATATAACTATATATTTATTGATATATTTCATTGATACATTTATATCAATCTCTGCCAATTATCCTTACTCATAAAAAATTACTATTTAACCTTACATAAGGCTCACAATCATGTAATTCTTGTAATAATGACAGTATCTCTGTTTTCTATCTAATCTTTATACTATATCAGTCATCAGCAATGGGGCTGGGTACACCTGCTTTTACAAAGCTGATGAATCTCAGTTATTTTGACTTTTTGGTCACCCTGATCTGAGATTAGAAGTACCATTTTATAAAGCACAGGATGATGTGTTGGTGGGACTCCTATCATGTGCCAGACCCGAACCTGGGAACAGCAGGAGACGGAGAAGACATAGCACACTCAGCGTTGAGTATTGTCATCTAAGGCTGATAGAAGAGACAGACATAAATGTGCAAAATTCAGCACATGAGAGTCATGGGGGAAGAGTGCTGTGACAAGACAGAGACAAAAGGCCAGAAAGGTTCTTCATAAGGTAACTATAAGTATATATCAAAAGCTCTGTCACACCATGAATTGAACAACTCTCGGTCTCTATGAATCTGACATATTTTGATAAAACAAATGACTTCATCCTTGGGCAGCAAAGTAGATAGGCTCCAAGTGTCTTTAAAATATTTTCTTATATATGTTTTAAATATTGTTTTTCATAATGAAAATACCTTTAACTTAATAGTTAGAAAACTGAAGTGTATCACGTTAAGTACAATTGATAGACTTTATGAACCAAATCTTGGACTGAAGAGACAGTTCAGCAGTTTTGATCATGTATTACTCTGTGAATAACTTGAGTTCAGTTTCAAACACCCACATTAGCCAGTTCAAGGTTATCTAATGTCTTTTTCTGGCCTCTGCATGCACCTGCATTCCTGTGCATATATATACATACACAGACACACATGCAGATACAAGTCAATAATAAAGAAGAAACCTTAAGAAGAATCAAGTCTACCGAATCATAGCAAGCACAATATTTTTTGAAATATAACAACAAATTTAGTCTTAACCATTTATGCAAATGAACAGTGGCAAGAAAATAAAGAGCAAGAAAAACCAGATAGAACGAAAATACTTTGCACACTTTTTATGTTTGTCTTAATTACTTTTACACACACACAGACACACAGACACACGCACACAGGGGGGAGGGTGGAGAACATTTCACAAGAGTAGCAATCAATGAACTATGAGAGTAATGTTTTAAAATTCATTCTACCCTATAAATTGATAGTTTTATCAATAAAAATGGTTAATGCTAGATCATTAAGGGTCAGAAGAAAAATAAAAGTGAAATTCTTAATTTTCAAACAAGAAAATTAGTGTAAAATAATCAAATAAATCCTCCATAGTCCTTCTGTAGTAATACTATAGGACCTGGCCAGTAGAATGTCTCAAAGACCTTACGTTTACACTTAAATCTCATCTAAAGAAGTATTGCCATATCTTCTTCTGAGTAAGACTCAAGCATCCTCCCTTCAGCCTCCTTGTTATTTGGATTCTTTGGGTCTGTGGATTATAGAGCAGTTGTCCTGTATTTTATAACTAATATCCACTTATAAGTGAGTATATACCATGCATGTCCTTTTGGGTCTGGGTTACCTAACTCAGGATGATATTTTCAGGTTCTATACATTTGTCTTTGATTTGTCATTCATGATGTCCTTGTTTTTAATAGTTGAGCAGTATTCCATTGAGTAAATGAACCACGTTTTCTTTATCCATTCTGTAGTTAAGGGCCATCTGGGTTGTTTCCAGGTTCTGGCTATCATTAATAAGGTTGCTATGTACATACTGAAGCACATATCCTAGTGGTGGAGCATCTATTGGATATAAGTAGGTCTTGAAGTAGAACTATTCCAAGTTTTCTGAGGAACCATCAGATTGATTTTCAGAGTGGTTGCCCGAGTGTCCAATCCCACCAGCAATGGAGGAGTGTTCTCCTTTCTCAGCATCTTTGCCAGTATGTGACGTCACTTGATCTTAGCCATTCTGATGGGTGTAAGGTGGAATCTCAGGGTTGTTTTTATTTGCATTTCCCTGATAATTAAGGACTTTGAGCATTTCTTTAAGTGTTTCTAGGTAATTAGTGAGTTCTTTGTTGAGAATTCTCTGTATAGCTCTGTATGTCATTTTGTTTTTAAAATTGGGCTATATAGGTTGTTAGTGTCTGATTTCTTAAGTTCTTTATATATTTTGGATATTAACTCTCTGTCAGATATAGGGTTGGTGAAGATCTTTTTGCATTCTGCAAGCTGTCATTTTAAGAGTGGGTGAATTGGGTGGGATAGGCAATGGGGAGTGGAATCGAGGCATGGGTACCAGGTAGGAAAAAGCGGGGGAGAGAGAATAGAATTTGATATTGGATGGGAGGTGGGGCATCTTTAGTATATGACAGAGACCTATGATATGGGGAGGCTCCAGGGAGTCTATGAGTTGACGCTAGGTGAATTCCTATCAGTAGGGTCTATGTACCCTGAAAGTGGCCACCTTCTATAACCGTCTACGACTCCAAGTGTGTGGAGCCATGAAAGGGTGTCTTGGTTCTTGGCTGGGCATGGCCTCAAACCCTGACCCCAAGGAAGTAATGGCAGGTGTTCGGCCATGTCCCCCAGAACCCAGGGTCCTGACACACGGTCTAGATCTCCACTGACCCACGCTTCTCAGTCATGTAGGACAATGCAGCCCCTCTCAGAGAGGTTTGCATCGCCATCCACAGGTAGAGGGCGTGACTACAGGACTCGAGAGATTTCCATATTAATGAGTTACCTAAAGGCCAGAGGGTGTAGCTAATTAAGTGACCCACCTTCCTTCTCCCTCCCTATTTAAGCCAAGTCTGCCCTGAGTTTCAGGGGGTACACATCCAGATTCAACTACCATCCGCCATGTCAATAAAGCTTTTGGAATCCCAGACTTCCTCGTGTCACTGGGGCCTGTCATGGAAAGCTCTGCATTGCACAGGCAGAGGCCTGCATCTTCAAGCAAGCAGCCATTTCAAGCCAAGGAGTATCACAAGCTAGCACTTCCCACGGGGTGCAGTGCCAGAGCTCTCTCCTCCCCACTTGTTTCTCTTGGTGCAAGCTAGCAGGCCACTTCTCACAGCACCGCACTCCTGTGTTCCTTGTCTGTTCCTCTGCCGCCTTCTCCCAGCAGCATCTGGGGGCCCCTAATGGAGCCGTGCGCTGCTACCCACTGAACCAAACTGAATGAGGGACTCACCACGCCTGTAGACCCCGCTAGCGCCAGCCCAGTGCCAAGTGCAAACCAAATCAGTCAGCTTCTGCCATGCTGAGCTGCGGTTCCAGCCACTCTGAGCCGTGAGAGACACTCAGGGACCTACAATGCAACAGAGAACTCACACCCACACGCTCCCACGCTCCCATGGGACTGTGCATGGGCCCTTCAGCTTTTGCCGTACACAAGTGGACAGAGAATAATATCAATCCAGCCATAAAAATCCTTTGACCCCAAATGTCTCCTGCATACATAGTTGTACTGGGACAATAATGAAACAGAGACTGAGGGAATGGCCAACAAATGACTGGAACAATTTAAAACCCATCCCATAGACAAGGACCAATCCCCAACACTGTGAACAATACTTTGTTATGCTTGCAGACAGGGCTCTACCATAACTGCCCTCTGAGAGGTCCACCCAGCAGCTCAAGGAAACTGGTGTAGATACCCACAGCCAAACATTAGACAGAGATTAAGAGTCTTGAGAAAAATACAGGGGAAAGACTGAGGGACCCAAAGGGGATAAGGATTCCACCAGAAGACCAAGAAACTCAAATAACCTGGACCCTTGGTGTCTCCCGTAGACTAAACCATCTACTAAAGAACAGCATGGGCTGGACTTAGGCACTCTTTACATATACAGCAGATGTACAGCGTTGCCTTTATGTAGATTCCAACCACTGGAGCAGGGGCTGTCTCTGAATCTGTTGTCTGCCTGTGGATCCCATTACCTTAACTGAGCCATCCTGTCTTGTCTAGTCCTGCAATGACTTCTTGTGCCAGGGAGTGGTGATGCCCAGGGGGGATTAGAGAGGAGGAAGGGGGGTGGGCCTTGTGAGGAAAGACCAGAGGAGGCTGAGGCTATGGACCATGATATAAAGTGAATAAATAAATGAATTAAATACAAAGAACGGAGTACCTTACGTTAAGTAATAGATTAAGATACTAATCTATCTGTAAAATACAATACATACTTGGTAGGGATCAGGCTAAGAACTCTGCTACTCAATATCTTCTACTGTATATAAGAAAAAACTCAATTACGTAGCAATTCTTTCCCCTTCTTGTACTTGTGAGTTATTTAATCAGTATTCAAATACATGTTTGTGTCTAATTATCCACTCTTTCAACCGATGAACTAGAAGGAAAAATAGATGTTTCAGTAGTTTGTATGGTTCAGTAGCTGGGTTGTTTCTATTTTTCACCTACTTTATTGAGTAGCAAGTACACCCCCTCATAAAATCCTCCACATGTGAAGGCCTAGAACATGGAAATATATTGGGTTTCTTGGCTTGCTAATAATTCATGTATGAACAATGAGGAATCGCTAAAAGTCTGGTTGAATTTCACTTCCTCATCAGGTTTTCAATAAAGCCAACTGTTTTTTGCCCAGGTCACATTGCTTAATTAGAACTGAAAAGAATCTTTAGATGTCCACAATGAAATTGAATAGCTATATATAAATGACCCAAAAGGGCTTAATGATGTTATACCAAACAGACAGGAACAGAACATACTCTAGTAATGTGACTGAAAGTAGAATATCAGGTTGATGACCTTGTATTTTACAATTTAATGGAGCACACACAGCATCAGACTGGAAATAAATGAGTGATACAATATAAATGCATATCTTAGTCTTTTATAAATAAATTATTTTAACATTAATTGCAATTAAATAGCTGTTTTTAATAGGATGCAATTTCACAATACCTTGTTCATTGCCTGGCTCATTCCTAAATGTAATACAAATAAAAGCCGTTAACTTAGATAATATGGACATGAATTTGCTTTTATATGCAGCCACTGCCTCCTAATGTGAACAGCAATGACTGAGTGTACTACATACAAATGAAAGAATAAGTTTTGTTGTTTGTTTGTTCTTGCTGTCCATTAAGCAAGTCGAAAATGTAATGTAGGACTGATAGGAAAGGAAACTCAAGAATAGCATTCTGACTTGGTTTTCACTTTATAATGGTAACTTTGGCCATGGTTTTAAGGAAGATAGTCCATCACCCAGGTTCTCATTCTGTCTGTGCCTTATTAGGTGTCTACTAACAGGAAATGCCACTCGTGAGTTGTTAGCTCTATTTGCTACACACCACTCCCAGGTTTAACTGAGACAGATGTTCCTTACCCAGGCTCCCATGTGTCCTGCACATATTCAGCCCTCTTGTAACAGTTTACAGCACATCTGTTCCTTCTTCTTTGTGAGTGTCTGAGTCCATGCAAATTACATCATTTATGTTCCCATACCTGGAACATTCTGAGTTTCATAAAACTGAATAAGAAAAATAAAAATACAGAAGATATTAATTCACCTATTTATATCAATTATGTAATACTTTTATGTATTATTCCATTAATATGCTAGAATTCTTAACAACAGAAATAATATCATTAACAGAATTTATGATTACACATCTTTACAGAATAATTCCAGTCATGGTGACTCACTCCCAGCATTTAGGAACCTGATCACCTCATGTGCTAGGCCAGCCTGCACTGCATAGTAAGGTCCCAGAAAACCTATGGTGCAAAGTGAGAATCTAAGGTAATAATAACACTAGTAGTAATAACAATGATAATATTAGCAAAAATTTAGTAAATAAGGAATGTAATTTAAAAACATGTAAAAAGTAATTACTTGCAAGGTATTGCGCTGAGTTAAATTACTCTGTACTAGAACCTAAGAGACAACATCCACCAAATTCACTGATTTTACTGTAACTGAGGCAGAGAATAGAAAAATTAAATCCATCTCTCTACAGTCAAATAATGGACCAATGTCATGTACAGGCCAATCAAAAGCATATACATATTATTGCCTCTTAAAAGAATGAATGCTGTGAATGCAAATTCAAGAATGAAAGAGATCACAAGATGGTTTATAGGAAGACGAGTTCTGTATTTAAAGACTGGGGAGATTTTAGAGACCAAGAACAGAAGCGAGGAGCAGAGTGAGAAAGGTAAACACAGTTGTACATATACACATAACTGAGTAAGAAGCCAGAACTTCAACACCTATTTTTAAAGCATAAATTCAAATTAAATCAATTTTGAGGATTCATCTTATCCTCATTAAAATATATAAGATGAAATAGCAAAGGATAAGAAATTCTGGTGAGGATGTATGGATGGGATATGAACTGGTACAGACATTCTGGAGATCTAATCATTATAGTCATGAAATAAAGAACCTCAATGTTCATCAGCTGATAAAGAAAATAGGATGTGATGCATATACACAATGGAACTTTATTTAGGTAAAAGAAAACTGATATTGCAAGGCAAATGGGTAGAGCTGCAAAATGTTATACCAACAAATTAACACATACTACAAGAAACAGATAGTCCATGCTTACTGTCCAAAGTAAATCTTCAACTCTTTAGAATCATGTGCTCCATTTGGAGACCAGAAACCATGGGAAATGAGATTAAGAGCTTAAGACCTTAAGTAGGAAAAGTGGCAGGTAATATAAAAGAAGAGAAGATAATAATGGGGGGCTTATTGGGGTTAGGGAAGACAGAGTTGGTTAGAGAAAAATGTAAGAAGAAAGATAACTAACAATACAGATGTTTGGGAAAGCCATATGGAAACCTACTGTTTATAACTTTCCTAAAAATAAGTATGACTAAAAAAAAAATTAGAGTTTAATTACTTACAGTGTCAGAAGTAACGACTCTCCAAGTAGCCATGTTATCAAACTAAAGACCAGAACCAGTCTTGGGAAATCCCGCTTTGAGTCCTTGATTATAAGGATCACATACTTCTGTCAAACAGTACAGCCTGTTGTCATTGCTCTTGGATGCCTGCCAAAACTTGATTAAAAAGCCAACTTCTGAAGACAACACACACTGGTTCTTGTAGGTGTCCTCCTGTCTACCTAACTTTCATAGAATTAGAAGGTGGTTTGTAGGCTGTTGGCGGTAGAAAACCCATCAACAGTCTTACCCAATTGTGAACACAGTGGTCTACAATAATTACCAACTGAGCAGAACATATCCACTGAAGCTACAGTGGCACAAACGTTATGAGGGTGAGGAATAGCTCTCTAATTAGACTTCAAGCCCACTCTGCAGAAGAGCAGTTCATGCTTTGGAACTTTGAGCCTCATTAATTACCGGTGGCTTGAAGGACGACAGTTTCTAGAAGAGAACCTACTCCTATTGACTTGCTAAATGGACACTGTCTGCAACTGCCATCTAAATACTTATCTTTATGTTCATAGACTTGTTCAGTTCTCCCAAATACCCTCATGAGAGACACTTCTTTTTGCAGTTAATAGAGAGACTCACAACGAATCAAAATACACAGAATACATGGCTGTGGATTTTTCAGCCTGAAATGGGATATCTATAATACATCCTCTCCCCTACAAAACTTAGGTAACTTCTTGGAGGGCAGGGTAGAGAGACCCTAAAAGCCAAGAACAGGAAAGCCCACTAGAAAAATGCATGAGGAACCATTTTCAGCTGAGAGGCTATTGTTCATTAAAGGTTGAGGCAGGGAAGGGATCCTTGCCTCCAAAGGTGTAGTAACTGTCTATCTATGCACATATGAACATACAGAACGCGCCAATTGTACTCAGTAGGTTCAAAATGTAAAATGAGCAATAAAGAAAACATAAAGTTATGTGGAGTAGGATGTAGATATAATATAAATATGATATGATAAATGACAAAGTAATACATTTTAATAATAATGAAGGAAGAGGTCAAGGTTGTGGGAAGAAGAGGAAACATGGAAGGAGTTGGGAAGGGGAAGGATGGAAATAGTTTAGATACAGTACTCATTGTTGCTATACTGCCCCACCCCCTAAATATATAAGAAGCTAAAATTGAAATAATATTCAAAAATATGAAAAACTAAAAAAGTGTAAGTTTAGAGGATTTGGTATCTTTTCTAAACGTTCTTCTCTTATGCATCATATCCTGAAAATTTTTTCCTGTCACACCACTCTTCCCAGTCCCCTCCCCGCAACCTTCTTCCTCCCTGAGATCCACTCCTCCTCCATTTGCCTTCAGAAAACAAAACAAAATAAAACAACAGCAACAAAAACAGTCTTTCTAAGGATATCAACTAAAGACGACATACCAAATTACAATAAATTCAGGTACATACACTCATATCAAGGCTGGAAAAGGAAACCCAGTAGGAGAAAAAAAAGTCCCAAGAGAAGACAGACAAAAGGCTGTCCTATGACAGCCCTGCTCCTACTAGGAATCATACAAAACACAAAAGCAAAAACAAAAAAACAAAAAACAAAAAAACACCAAGCTACACACATACACACACACACAGGCACGCACACATGCACACATGCACGCAAACACGTACACACGCACATAACACACATACACATACACGTATACATATGTATATATGGCTCCTCTTGCTCCTACAATTTTTCCTCCCCCTGAGTCCCACCTAATGTTTAGCAGTAGGTCTCCTCACCTGTTCCCATCAGTGTCTGAATGAAGCCTCTCTGATAATGATTGGGCTCAGTCAGTTCTATGAGTATAGCAGAGTATCACTAGAAATCAGTCCATTGACTTTCTTTTTTGGTTCTTTCTTAGGTCTCTAGGCTTTCCAGTGTTTCTTGGCTATGGACCAGTTCTTGTTGAACATGAAACATATCAAAGAGGTTTAATTATGTATGTAGTAGTACTTTTGTACTGCAAATGTCTACATTTCCAGAATTTTTAATGTTATATACTATACATTATAAATTGTGCCAGTATTACTTCTTTGTATACATACCATGACTACAATAGACTCTGTACTGAACACAGCAGTTTCCAAATATATACTTTTTTCTACTTTGAAAAAACTCTGTATCAATTAACAAGCAAAACCAAGTGATTCTGTAAGTCAGAACTACTGTCAATAAAAATGAGTTAACAAGTTATGGAGACAAATTATTCAGCTGGCCAACAGGAAGAGATAACTTTTATAGAAACCATAAACAGATCTACACAGCTTTCTCAAAGAGCCTCGCTGCTCCCCAGGGTGACATAGTGAGATGAGGCTCTCCTGAGTGGTCATGAGTGAAGCTTGCATTCATTGACATTGATTGATAAATTAAGGGATACCCAAAACAGAAAAAAAAAAAATCTTCCTGGTGAAAGAATAAATGGGTTTGCCTATGTGAGAAGTAATTAAGTGTCCACTTAACAAATGCTAACAAAAGTTGAAGAGAAATAAAAGCATTAAAAAAAGCAGGATTTAACAGATGTACAAAGAATTGGTAAAGAACTTAACAAAAATTTCCTTGTGCTGTGTGTGTGTGTGTGTGTGTGTGTGTGTGTGTGTGTGTGTGTCTGTGTGTGTAAGTCTGTGTAGGTGTGATTCTGTGAATGTGTGTGTCATTGTGTCATGTGTGTGTGTGTGTGTGTGTGTGAGTGTGTGTGTGCATGCATGAATAAGAGAGAAAAAGAGAAAGAGAGAAAAAGAGAAAGAGAGAGAAGGAAAGAGAGAAAAGTTTACATACTGACACTACAGAATAAGTAACTAAGCAAACAAACATTTCAAAATATCCCATACACAAACAAAATTTCTCAGGATAAGATTCAGTATTACCAACCAAATTGAATTGAAGCAGGCAAATAGATTTATGAAAAAGAGGTGTACTGTTTGACTATTTTTTTTTCAAGAAAATTGAAGTGACTCTGACATATGAAAGCTTCTAATGTATGTCTAAAAATCCACCTTCAAGTTTCTCATCTGTGACCTCTACTTTCATAAACTATATGCCACTTTTATCTACTGTCATCATTCTTTAAATTATGATAATACTCTTATTCTATTCACCATTTAATTATATGTTTATAAGAAAACACCTTTGTCTTTATTAGGTCTTTTGAAAGTCACTTGAACATATTCTATGTAATGGCTGACTTCTGAATCCTTATAATGAGATGAGATTTGTTTCCTTCAAATATAAGTTAATATACTAACTCCTGATACCTCAGAAAGTAATCCTCTTTGAAAACAGTACCTTGGTAAACAACATCAGATTAATATGACATTATTAGGATATACCAGTATAAATAGAGTTTGAAGTTAAGGTTAATGTTCACAGACACAGGGAGGAAACCATGTGACCATGGAGACAAAAGCTGAAATAGCAACTTTGCCTGCCAATGAGAACCAAGAATTAACTCCTCAAAAGCTATGAGATTATCCAGCTACTTTCCAGTTAGGTTTAAACCTTGTTTCAGAAACAGAACAGGCTTGGTACTGTTACTGGGCTAAATCCCCACAGCTGGCTGAATCCAGGCCGCTGGAGGACTATCTTATAAAGTTATTCTGCTAAAGGAAGATAGCAACGAATGGCCCATTAGTTCTTATCTGTATACCAATAGGTTAAAGCATCTATGAACCCTCACCAGGAAAAGTGCTTTTTTGTACTAGATGATGATATACAAAAAACAGCCTATATGTGGAAAATAAGAGACCATGGAGTGGTCAACTCTCAATATATTATAGCCTCTGTTCCAAAGGTCTTCATGACTTGCAGAAAGATAAAAATATCCAGAGGTGATAAGGAGTGCATGCCTGACATGGTAGCACACTTGCATTCATGAACCTTCAGAAGACATGCACAAGATCAAGCCATCAAAGACCCAGCATGGATTAAGGAGAAGCTCATGAAATACAACTTCTATCTAAACTGT
Source organism: Arvicanthis niloticus (assembly GCF_011762505.2). Classification (NCBI taxonomy): domain Eukaryota; kingdom Metazoa; phylum Chordata; class Mammalia; order Rodentia; family Muridae; genus Arvicanthis; species Arvicanthis niloticus. The sequence goes on along the minus strand of NW_023045379.1, from coordinate 5,335 downwards.
TATTGGCAATGATGGCTACTAGGGGAAAATAGTCCATTTTCTTCAGTGTTTGCACAGGAAAGCTTCCTTATATATTCTATTAGATGGACCCATACTCATGTGCACTTAGACAGCATTAAATCAACTCAGTAGGTTTTAGAGAGATAGAGAGAGAAAAAGACATAAAGATAGAGTTGGAATGGAATTGGAAAGGAATATCAAAGTATACTATATATTTATGAATATTAAACAAAATACCATTTTAAGAGAAAAGGCCTAGGACAGTTATGGGACAATTTCTTCCTCACTTACCTCAACACAATTCCATCCACCTACATAATGATGTTAAAGTTTTTTTTCTCCTAATGCTATATAAACCCATCTAGTTACTGACACATTATTCAGTCCACGCTTGAAACCTGATACACTCCTAGATAGTCTAAAAATAAACTTATTTAAAATAGTCCTCCAAGCTGAAGTCATTGGAAACATACAGTACAAGCCCCCCTTCCCCCCCCACACACACACACTCAGGAGCCTGCCTGTAAGGTCCATCCAGGTGGCTGGGATAGATGCACTTGATTTAATGCCCAGTCTCCTCTCTCCTATAGCATTGTAAATATTTAAAGAAGGCAAATAGTTCTTACTATTTAATTTTTTATACACAACAATACATACTAATTTTGTCAGAGGTTATACGTTTCAGTTTTCTTATTTATTTATTTATTTATACTTTTTCAAGGACCCACAGTCCATGGGAGCTATCCAGTTTTCTCTTAAACAAAGATTTTTACAGCATCTGTTTCCTTGCTTGTTAAAACCTGTGATGTTGGTGGCTGGCTGATTTGAGTAATGGAGGCATTTGGCTTTAGGAAGGATCTGTATAGTTAGTGCTTGAAAATATATCTCAATTTGTCAGTCTCATTCCAACCCCTTCCTCATCCTTGGCCATAGGAAATGAGCTTGCCCCTAAGTGAATGATGAAATCAATAGCTATTTCAGGCATCACTGTTTTAGTTAACAAGATATTTCATTAAATTAAGGTGGTAGATGGAGATGTTTTCAGTTCCAATGAATTATAAATGACCCCTTTGAAGACAACAAGATGTAATTTTGAAGCCACAGGTCAGCTAGCCAAAACTGCTTTGTCTGCAGCCATAGACGTTCTGATGTAGCAGACAACCAAATATGGTTTCCTCAATCCAGGCTGTAATCTAATTCAATTAACAATGCACTATGGTGAGCCTAATTGATGAAGGCAGCACTCTGCAGGAGGTAGAGCCTGTCCTTGGGACTACTGCAAAAGAATCTCAACTCCATTTCATCATCCAGGGAAAATTCAAAGAAGGGCATGAATTATATAAAGCCAACTAAAACCATATGTCTTAGGTGAATGCATTTATATCAACACCACTGATTCAAATAAATTATTTGGAAATACTTCCAGTTTGGAAGGTCATTCTGTAGCTAGTCCTGATATGAGCATGTACATTACTTAAATCTCACCATTATCTGGAGAAATTGCAAGTTATAAACATCTCTCTTGTGGATTTTCGGTGTCGATGAATCTATCCAAATTGCAAAGTGATAACCTGGAGCCCAATGACTCCTTAGTATGAATTCCAGAAATTAAGTCCAGATGTGTCTGAATCAAAACTTACAATCTCACTTACTGGCTAGTAGGTCTTTCATCAGAACAGTTGAATGTGAATAGGGGATATTACCCAAGGGTATCCTTTCTTTCATTAGCAGTGACAAACTTGACATGAGTATAAGCAAAAATTAGCATCTAGCTTCAGTGACATAAACACTATAAAATTTTCTTGTGGGTGTATTTTAAATCCATATATATATATATATATATATATATATATATATATATAAACAATATTGTATGCAGAAACACATTCAAAAGTATTTGCACTGCATTATGGTTTTGGTTCATCTCTGCTAACTTTTAACTATGAAAATGAGTTTGACCATCTGCAAAATAAAGACAATATTAATAGTTAAATGACTTGGGCCTGTGAGATGACTGAGCAGGAAAAGGTGCTTGCCATCGAACTTGACAACCTGAGTTCAATCCTAGAAGCCACACGGCAGCATGAAATAACCTGTGCCTGTGTGTTGTCCCCTGGTCACCACACAAAAGCCATGCATGTACTAATGCACAATTAACACTTGTGAGCATAAACACAAATAAATTACATTAAAATAATAATTTGAAATACCTTTAAAAATTATGACTTTTGAAATGACCTTGAATATTTTAGGTCATTTTCAGGTTGAAAAAACTTTGCTCAAGGTAATTGTTTGTATGGTAAAACTTGGGAACATTTAATTGGCTTAGATTTATTTGAGAGTTTATCTTACAATACACAATAGACTTGAGGTGAAGGAAAACACGTTACATATTTTATTTAAAGAAAAAATATCAACATAATATAAAATGTTGTCAATAGGGCGAATTGCATCGCCTTGTGTATAATGGCAGATAGTTTGCACTTAGGGCTTATATTTAACATAATGGCTGGCAATATGTCACCCTATGACTGAAACAGGAACGCATAAGCAGATTGACACAAAAATGTAGTCCATGCTTGTCATCCAAATGGTTGGCTAGCAAATGAGGAATAGTTGATGTATCTACATTGCGGAGTACATAATTCAAAATGGCATTAAAAGCCTTGGCTGATTTCATGCACACCAGAGTAAAGTTTCCTAATAAGTTTATGTGTCTGAGCCTGTTAAGCACTCCTGCTGAAACCTTTCTCTTCACTTCCCTCAGAGCACAGTTAATCCTCAGGCTTGGCAGATGCTCTGTCCCCAGGTTCTTTTGGATGTTAAATCTTTCAGGGAGAGACATTAAATTTGACTCACTGTGCAATCAATGGAAGACTGAAGCTCTGAGTTGAAGTGGTACCAAAGGTGACATACTAACCTCTTCGTGGAATTTTGCACTAGAAAATGTTTAGCCACAGGGCCTTACATATGAATTAAAAATGACTGAGAAATTTTATGTGCCTGCTTTAACTTAAGAAGCTCACCTGCTACAACAGCAAAATGACACAAACCTCATCACAAATTGAGAACACCTCTGGGACACCATGCTACTTTACCTCACTTCGTAATAGGAGCGGAAACAACACAGCATCACAATCAGCTCACCCCACTTACAGAGCAAGTGGACAACTGCACTAAAAGGTTCAAACTTTGTCTTTGGACATCAGCGAATATTGGGTTTAATGCCATCATCCGGGGGACCTTGTCCAGCCTTCATATAAGGGAATTTGCTAGGCTTATTGTAACTAGGAATGTCACTGGTCTGTGAAGAGACACCGTGACCATGACAACTCTTATAAAGAAAAACATTTATTTGTGTCTGTCTTACAGCTCAGAGGTTTGTTCTATTATTATCATGATGGGACATATAGTGGAATGCGGGCAGACATGGCACTGGAGGGGCCGAGAGTTCTACAGCTTGATCCATAGGCAGCAGGAGACTGTGTCACACTGGATGTAGCTTAGATAGGAAACCTCTACTTCTACCTCCATAGTGATACACTTTCTCCAACAAGACCACACTTGCTCCAAAAAGGTCACACCTCCTAAGAGTGCCACTCCCTGTGTGCCAAGCATTCAAACGCATGAGTCTATGGACCTATACTTATTCAAACCTCCACAGCCATGTGTGGTTGATATCTCTGGGAGGCCTGCCCTTTTCTGAAAGGAAAAGGATGAGGAGTGGATTTGGAGAGAAGGAAGGGTTGGCTGACAGAGTAGATAGAGGGAAAAGTGCAATATGTGACAGGAGAACAAAGAAAAAGAAAACACAGAAAAATAAAACAACAAAATCAAACCAAACAAAACCTAAAACCTTCATCTTCTAAAATATAGGATGGGAACTTGTTCCTTCTTAGAGTTGGTAGCTTCTCCCTGGATATTTGAAGACTGAATAAGTCCAGTTAGCTTTCCTCTTAACAACCCCTGTTATAGGACTAAAGACCTATGAACTCTTGGGCTGAATACATTGGAATAAGGTAAACCGAATAATCAAAGGTGTGTTTTCATTCAACTGATTTTACCAAAGCGTAATTAATTACACATAAAAACCAAATGAAGGCAGCATAGATTTTGCATTTGTGAAATTGTATTTGATTGTAAGATCCTAGAATAGTAACTGGCACAAAATAGATAGTCTAGAACAGCACCACCCCCCTTTAGCCTCATATAAGATACTCTTGGCTTCCTTCCTAGCAGGTTGCCACTGAGTGCAGTGATATATATGGTGGGAAATATGTTCATGGCAAGCAGGAGCTAGAGGGTGGATGAGGGACTGGCTTTCCTCCCCAGAAGATTAAGGTCAAGAAGTACCTAGATTCCCTGTTCAACAGTAGAATAACTTTCAACAAATACAGGAGGGAAATATGATTTATTGGTGTGCTGAGGGAAAGCCTACTTATGTTTCTGTTCATTGAATTTACCACTTGCAACTAGCTGATCCTGACTCAAACATTTTATGTAGTTTTGTGTTTTTCACATAGATACAGTGCAATGGTTGGTCCTGGCATGCTGTTCTACCCTCATTATTAAGTCTGTTGTACATAGCACACAAATAACATTCTGACACACAGTAAGTAGGATTTTCTGTTGTTAGCATGTTTTCTTGTTTAAGTGAGATAGGAGCAAAAAGGTAAAGATTAAATGCTTGTAAAAATACATGCAAAAATGATAACTGGTAAAGAATTGAAATTAAAATTTAATTTTACTGGGCCATGGGACACTCCATTTATGTGGTTAAAATATTATTTATAGGTGTCTTTATAAAAATACTTATCAATAAGATTGACATAACTTGTACATAAAATAAAGTATATAGACTTCACATGGGTGTATTTTATTAATTACATTATGCTCTGAATAGAATGAAAGCTTAAGAAAGTAAGAGCTATGTCTCTGCCTACTACTGCTTTCAAGTGGGGGAACCGATCTCCTGACTTTGTACTTAAATATCTGTATACACTGTATTTCTCTATACAAAATATCTTCTTTCTTGTTTTCCAGACCCACTGAGCTGAGACTAGAGTCATGCCATAGTTCTCCTGTGTCCAGGGTTTTTCATTCATGCTATCACAGGAGTTAATGTCATCATTTTCTCTGATAAACACTGAATAAAGCATACATTCTTTGCAGTACATTTCTTTAAGTTATCATTTTCTATTTTCTCTACTTAGACTTCTATTAAAACTCCAAACCTTCCAAGGTTATGTTGCATAATCTTTTGATCTTTATAAGTAGTGTAGGAAAGTGCTTTGAAGACTGAGGACACCCCAGTATGTTCACCAATGAAAGAGTA